>NW_018407404.1:61803-265696 GCF_002113885.1 Mizuhopecten yessoensis | reverse complement strand
ACACATAACGCCGTAATCTAGGTTAGTTTTTGTCTGATCTAGACTTTAACATACTAGGCTGTACACCGTATACCGTACACATAACGCCATGATCTAGGTTTGGTTTTGTCTGATATAGACTATAACATACTAGGCTGTACACCGTATCCCGTACACATAACGCCGTAATCTATGTTAGTTTTTGTCTGATCTAGACTTTCGCATACTAGGCTGTACACCGCATATATAACGCCCTGTTCTAGGGTTGGTTTTGTCTGAGCTAGAATATAACATAATAGGCTGTACACCGTACACATACCGCCGTGATCTAGGTTTGGTTTTGTCTGATCTAGACTATCACATACTAGGCTGTACACCGTATATATAACGCCCTGATCTAGGGTTGGTTTTGTCTGAGCTAGACTATAACATAATAGGCTGTACACCGTACACATAAAACCCTGATCAAGGGTTGGTTTTGTCTGATCTAGACTATCACGTACTAGGCTGTACACCGTACACATAACGCCCTGATCTAGGTTTTGTTTTAGTCTGATCTAGACTATAACATAATAGCCTGTACACCGTACATATAACGCCCTGATCTAGGGTTGGTTTTGTCTGATCTAGACTATCACATACTAGGCTGTATACCGTATATATAACGCCCTGATCTAGGGTTGGGTTTGTCTGATCTATACTATAGCATAATAGGCTGTACACCGTACACATAAAACCCTGATCTAGGGTTGGTTTTGTCTGATCTAGACTATCACATTCTAGGCTGTACACCGTACATATAACGCCCTGATCTACGTTTGGTTTTGTCTGATTTAGACTATCACATACTAGTCTGTCCACCGTACACATAACGCCATGACCTAGGTTTGGTTTTGTCTGTTCTAGACTATCACATACTAGTTGTCTGATCTAAACTATCACATACTAGGCTATACACCGTACACATAACGCCTTGATCTAGGTTTGTTCTAGTCTGATCTAGACTATAACATACTAGGCTGTACACCGCAAACATAACGCCCTGATCCAGGTTTGGTTTTGTCTGATCTGGACTATCACATACTAGGCTATACACCGTACACATAACGCCCTGATCTGATCTAGACTATCACATACTAGGCTGTACACCGTACACATAACGACTTGATCTAGGTTTGTTTTAGTCTGATCTAGACTATCACATACTAGGCTGTACACCGTAAACATAACGCCCTGATCTAAGTTTCGTTTTGTCTGATCTAGACTATCACATACTAGGCTGTACACCGTACACATAACGCCCTGATCTAGAGTTGGTTTTGTCTGATCTAGACTATCACATACTAGGTTGTACACCGTACACATAACGCCCTGATCTAGGTTTGGTTTAGTCTGATCTAGACTATCACATACTAGGCTGTACACCGTACACATAACGCCGTAATCTAGGTTAGCTTTTGTCTGATCTAGACTATAACATACTAGGCTTTACACCGTATACCGTACACATAACGCCATGATCTATGTTTGGTTTTGTCTGATCTAGACTTTCACATACTAGGCTGTACACCGTACACATAACGCCGTAATCTAAGTTAGCTTTTGTCTGATCTAGACTATCACATACTAGGCTGTACACCGTACAGATAACGCCCTGATCTAGAGTTGGTTTTGTCTGATCTAGACTATCACATGCTAGGCTGTACACCGTACAGATAACGCCCTGATCTAGAGTTGGTTTTGTCTGATCTAGACTATCACATACCTAGGCTGTACACCGTACACATACCGCCGTGATCTAGGTTTGGTTTTGTCTGATCTAGACGATCACATACTAGGCTGTACACCGTACACATAAAGCCGTAATCTAAGTTAGCTTTTGTCTGATCTAGACTATCACATACTAGGCTGTACCCCGTACACATAACGCCGTAATCTAAGTTAGTTTTTGTCTGATCTAGACTATCACATACTAGGCTGTACTCCGTACACATAACGCCGTGATCTAGGTTTGGTTTTGTCTGATCTAGACTATCACATGCTAGGCTGTACACCGTACAGATAACGCCCTGATCTAGAGTTGGTTTTGTCTGATCTAGACTATCACATACTAGGCTGTACATCGTACACATAACGCCCTGATCTAGGTTTGGTTAATCTGATCTAGACTATCACATACTAGGCTGTACACCGTACACATAACGCCCTGATCCAGGTTTGGTTTTGTCTGATCTGGACTATCACATACTAGGCTGTCCACAGTCCACATAACGCCCTGATCTAGGTTTGGTTTTGTCTGACCTAGACTATCACATACTAGGCTGTACACCGTATACCGTACACATAACGCCATGACCTAGGTTTGGTTTTGTCTGATCTAGACTATCACATACCTAGGCTGTACACCGTACACATACCGCCGTGATCTAGGTTTGGTTTTGTCTGATCTAGACTATCACATACTAGGCTGTACACCGTACACATAACGCCGTGATCGAGGTTTGGTTTGTCTGATCTAGACTATTACATACTAGGCTGTACACCGTACACATAACGCCGTGATCGAGGTTTGGCTTGTCTGATCTAGACTATTACATACTGGGCTGTACACCGTACACATAACGCCCTGATCTAGGTTTGGTTTTGTACTGTTAAGGGTCCTGTGGACAGCTGAGGTAACTTAAGGACATGTCTCGAGGTGATTAACGCATGCGTGTTTGTATGTAATAATTACTGGAAGTGGTATGTTGATAGACAGAATTTTCCACCCCACTGAAATACCACACTAAAGACACTTAGCACAATATTCCACCCGATCACATTGCACTGAAAACGGGGAGACCATTTGTAGCCATTATCCAGAATGATGAACAGTTAGAAGATAATGCTGTATATAATTTACTTCCATTTAGGTAACACATTTGGTTTTTTTCAATTTCCAAATTCATATAGGGTGATAAATACATTTCCCATCATTCGATGTCTTCATTCATGAAGACAATCTAGTGTTAAACCATGTTAAATAGATAACCAAGAGAGGTTTGAAAAATTTAAAAATCCTAAGTAGCTTTAGATATTTACACAAACGATGTTGCAAACAGCAGCAAAAAGAAAAACCTTTTGACCTAAATTAGACATATTAAGCACAGATGAGAGATTTTTAATGCTAATTTCGAGTTGATATGCTTATCACTTGAAGTTTATTAAAGCAACGGACGAACGCATCCCGCAAATGTGAAACAATCTCAGAAAATTGTCGGATTTACCAAATAGTAAACTTCCAAGTAATTTAAGATTCCTCGGACTCACCTTCAAATCTAGACTCTTTCTGTGTTATATCTTCAAGGTTGTGGTCTCTGACAGTTTTTCCATAGTAAGGTAATACATCCATGGTAAGATATCAGCATCTAAATAATAGAAACAAAGTTATGTTGATATGAACATATAACACTTTTTCTAATAGGTCAATATTCGGGGGTATTTTCACTTCTAATCCTGCGCATGCTCGCACATCGTCATCACCCCTTAGGCGCAAAATGATTAGCCTAGCAAGTGCGTATTCCACTATTCTGTCTTTGTTTAATATACTGCTTGTTCGTATATGGATACATATATATATATTTACGTTTGTCCCTTCTTCTCCTTAGTTATTTCTGACTGCGTATAAATTAGCGTATACGCAATGAAAAAATACTCGGCGGATTGATATCTGTTTCGAATATGGCGCCGTTCACGTTTCAGCGCGATAACTGTTCGATGACAGCCATTGTTTGGTTCTTTCAATATCAAGAAACATGGAACATATGTTGTATTCACTATATCTAATGATACCGAAAAGGTATGCTGGCTAACTTCTTATTCCATGGATGCACATTCAAAATTCTTTGACGGTAAAGCAAACAATTGCGGCTTACTTTTGCGACATTCGATCGCATCATTACCAGAACAGTATGTCAATGCGTGTACATAACGGCCGTTATTTATGAATAAATATGTTCGAAGTGCTATTAATATCACTTAATTGAAAATACACAAGCGATCAATGGAGAAAAATAGTGTTGTTTACTGCGTATTTTCTAAATTTACCAATATATCGATGTACATTCACTGGAATTATATTATCCTAGCAAATCATGCTAACGCGCACCATATAAAATGTTCGTTGCCAACTGCGTTCATACTACCGTATACGCCGTCAAAATGAAGGCCAATCCTTAAATACATAGCACAGCAAGGGATATAACTCCTACGTCTTTTTAAAACACCTCATATTACATCATTGGAGACGTTTAAGAATTTTTGAGGAACAGTTTACCTAGAGCTTAAATAATTTAACACGCATTCTCAGATATATTGTACATATTTTATGTAATAAAAATGATGATTATACTAAAACTGAAATGATTTACCACGCAATATCATAATCATCATTATGCATAACACGACAGAATCTGTTTTACCTGGCTTTCAGTACTTTGGATTTTATCTAGATTGTCAGATAGTATTGTGCGTAAAAGTTTTGATCAAATGTCATCAACATAACCTTTTGACGACAGAACTTCTCAATAAGTTCAGCCGTGTGTGTTTAAATTCCTACACTACACTACCTAAGCTTCCATAAATTAAGTCATTGGCCTCTAATTGGTTATTTAACTTTCGTTTTAGTAACGTCAAGCTGTAGAAGTTTGTAAGTTTAATAAACCTCCTGACTATCATATTCTCTGAATAACTTTAGGAACACACATAAACAAAGAGAAGTAAAACACACAAAACTGAATCGACATTTCATGTAAACAAGGAAGTTAAATTCCACTGACTCACCTTTAGATATTGACTTTTGTTGAACCTTCCAAGGTAGGATTCAACCCCTCCACGACCACATATCTTTATCAAAGATATGGAGTCATTGTGAGAGGGGTCATAGTCGAGAGGAGGTAAATTATCATCTCACAATTATTTTCTATTGACGTAGGTCCGTGTCTAGTCCCAGTTAGTCTCGTTCCACCAGACTCTTGTTGCCTGCGCAATTTACGCCGAACAGAGAGTCTGGTAAAACCAAGTGCTTTCGTTTTGTGACATCATACCAAGGCTTACCAGGATTCTGGTAAATTATTTCATTGGTCAAAGGTTGACACACCCATTTCAACTTTTGAAGTCAGAATTTGAGTGTCGCAAAATTTCATTGAATATTTTACTTCATAAAAAACTTGATTTTACTGTTAACGAGAAAAATGTAAGAAAATGCTTCAAAAAGAATGATTTCATGTGTTTTCATTTGATATTTTACAATAATTTATGAAGCTAACAAGGCTATTGATACAAGTCAAGCCAGATAACCCGAGTGAGAACTTGTAAGTGTTTTGAATGGTGTACAGGTAAAATCTGACTTGCTTTGCATGCTTTTTAACCTCAGTCAGCCTTGTTGGCTTTGTGCTCAGTTATGATTTATTCAGTGGAAATGTATGGCATTATTCTGGAGATTTGACACATTTTCTTACATTGTTCTCGATACTAGTGAATACACGGGTACTTCAGGAATGCATGTATCGGAGATTTGTTTTCATTTATTGCATTATTCATTGAAATGTTTAATGACGTTGACATAACGTCCGAAAACGAAAGTAAAAGCACTGCCCTCTAGTGATGGTAATTTTAAAGTACTGTGTTTGACCCGACTCTTGAATTACAAGTGATCAAGCGTCCGGTTGAACGATACTAAGTCCAGTGGACTAGGGCGCCACTAGTACGGTTTCGGGTTACAACACTTGGTAAGGGGGAACAAATCGATTGTATCATGTACTAATAATACAGATTATCGGGGGCACATGCCACTATGCTGTGTTGTTCTTTCATGCGTTGATACATACAATATACCACGGCAAGGGATATAACCCCCGTGTGTGTTACATGTAGATAACACGACTCCCATTAACATACACAAACTATTAACTATCGCGGTAGATATTTGCAAATAGTGAATATATCTTTGGTATAACTTACATAATTTAGTGTATGTATATTAACTTTATATATATGATATATATGGTGGGGGGATTCAATTCGTTTTAATAACGTCAAGCTGTAGAAAATGTGCAAGTGTAATAAACCTCATGTCATTCCATGACTATCATCTTCTCTGAATAACTTTAGGAACACACATTAACAAAGAGAAGTAAAACACTCATAACTGTAAACAAGGAAGTTAAACTTCGCTGACTCACCTTGAGATCCTGACTGTTGTTGAACCTTCCAACTTATGATTCAACCCCTCCACGACCACATATCTTTATCAAAGATATGGAGTCATTGTGAGAGGGGTCATAGTCGAGTGGAGGTAAATTATCATCTCACAATCATTTTTTAGTGTCGTAGGTCCGTATCTCGTCTCAGTTCCTGGTAGTCTAGGTCAACAAGTGATCAAGCGTCTGGTTGAACGAGACTAGGTTTCGGGTTACAACACTTGGTTAGGGGGAACAACTCGATCGTACCCTGTATCATCGGGTGCACATGCCACTATGCTGTATTGTTCTTTCATGCGTGGAAACATACAATATACCACGGCAAGGGATATAACCCCCGTGTGTGTTACATGTAGATAACACGACTCACATACACAAACTATTAACTATCGCGTTAGATATTTGCGAATAGAGTATGTATCATTTTTATAACTTACATAATTTAGTGTATGTATATTTACTTAGGTTCAATGATTTAACACTCATTTTTTTGTGTAAATAAAATTACCAGACAAATTATTCAAAATCGGTTATAGGTAAATATAATATCGGTATCAAAACATCTGTATTCTTGGTGGCAAGAATAACTCATACAGAGCGATATTTATTTTTAGTCGTCCATATGACGGTAGATTTATAAACAAAACACACACCGAAGACTGGATTTCGCTAGTACTTTCGTCCATCTTGAGGCTCTTCAGACGAAAGTACTTGCGAAAATCAGTCTTCGGAGTGTTGTTTTATTTATATTTACATACATACATTATATGAAATAATATCAGAAATATGTTATACTATCATTATCCAGTATTGGGTGTATATTTAACATTTATCATACGTTATTTCTAGCATTGGTTTGGTTTGTTTGTGATTTACGTCCTATCATATATAATTACCAGCTATGGTCATTTAAGGGGGTGCCAGGTTTTGGTGGTGGAGGAAAACCGGAGTTCCCGGAGACAATCCACCAACCTACAGCCAGTACCTGGTGACTCTCCCACGTAGGTCTCGAACTCGCGACCCAGTGGTGGAGGGCTAGTGGTAGCAGAATGTTATACGCCTTTGGTCACCGCGGCCCACAAGTATTTCAAGCATGCAATTTGCAAGTCTCGTTTTAAATTACAACAAAACGTTACTGTATCTTTTTTATGTAAAATACATTTAAACTGCTATAAGTAAACAGCATTTAGTCTGTTATAAGTAAAATACATGTATTCTGTTATAAGTACAACACATTTACTCTGTTATAAGTACAATACATTTAGTCTGTTATAAGTAAGATACATTTTCTCTAACATGAGTAAAATACATTTACTCTATTATAAGTAAAAGTACATTTACTCTGTTATAAGTGCAATATATGTACACTAGCTGTTATAAGTAAACGATATTTACTTTGTTATAAATAAAATACAATTACTATGTTATAAACAAAATACAATTACTCTTTTATAAGTAAAATACACATGTTGTGTTATAAATAAAATGCATTTACTGTATCATACATTTAAGTAAATTTACTCTGTTAAAAGTAAAATACATTTACTCGGTTATAAATAAAAATAAGTTACTCTATTGTAAGTAAAATATATTATGTACTCTGTTATAAGTAAAAAAAACATTTACTATGTTATAAGTACATTACATCTAATCTATTATAAGTACAATACATTTCTTAAATACTTGATAATTGTTTGTATCTTTAATATACAATCTTATAATAATTGTAACTCACACATAACTATTTTGTAATTAACTCATTAAGTTCTTAATAAATAATACATGATGTCAGCTAAAAGAGGAAACAAATACGGAAAAATAGAACCACCGACAGGTATGGTCTGTGAATGTTATTCTGGCTGTGAATTGGAAACGGTTCAAAAGTCGGATTGGCTTTCCTGACAGTCGTCTAGATAAGTAAAATACGGAATCCGGATGGCGGATTCCGGAAAGTTTTCATATGGCGATAGTTATTGTTTGTATGCTGTTGTGCATATCCGGATAGGGCTAAGAACAATCAATTTAAGCATTGCTCAACAATAAAACTAAATCAATAACCTGGTGATTAAGTTAATCAATGTCTTTATGAAACGTTGTTTTAGTAGATGTTTGTCTAGTTTTAAACATAAGGACGTCACTCATGATATTTATGATAACCCATTTGAGGTAAGTCACGTAAACGTCGACAGAATTCAGTGAAGCGTAGCATTGTGCTTGACCCATAATATGCAGAGGAATTTGCACGTGTACAATGTATACAAAGTGTGTAAAGGACTCTTTTCTTGCTACCGGTTCACGTAGTCAGTCTATTCATGGAAACACGTCGTTGTGTTGGTGTCTAAGCTAAATCAGCAATGGCTCGGCTTGATGACGTAAGATGTGAAAGGATCAATGGTATGATACAGGGTGGAGTAAGATACGTTTAGGTCGCCGGGCGGTTTTGTGAATTTTTAAAACACGAGATGTATTGTTTTGACAACAACAAAATATCTGAATCAATCAGCGATTATGATATGAAACCACCTCAATATATATTTGCAGATTTGTGACCATACAATTGGAAAATCTTAGATAGGCTACTAGTCCCCGATGTGGCTGTAACCTTACAATCGAATTTATTATGACCGGGTTTACATGAAATATTAGTTTAAGAATAAAAAGTATGTTGTAGCCTAAAGTTGTTTATTTTTTATCGTTTAACGGGTTTGTCACGTAACTCCTATTTTGCTCTATCCTACATATGTTTTGGAACATATTAGACGTGTCGTACATTTTCATTTGTCCTTTGTTACCACTGATTAACCAAACATTGACGAAATGGCCAAACATAGCTGACTAAATTTACTTGGGCAATGTATATTCACCAACATTTTTCAATAGGTATTCCTCCTTTAACATTACAAGGCTATTAGTTTTGAGAGCAGATAAAAGATTGTGTCTTAGTCAGAATAAGATGTATTCACAAACCATCTTTTCACTCTTTAGTACATGTATCCCCTTCTTCCCCTTCGTCAGACACAAACGTGGTTATAAAGTTACGAAATTCACACACTTTACAGGTTATTAAATTAGGAATTCATAAGTACTCATTTAAATTTCTATATTCATAATTAAGGATTGTACACGACTGTCCCTCTGTTTATAAACCTTTTTGGCACCTAGCATCAACGATATCGGTCCTAGAAGGACGAAGCAGTAGTATGATGCAGTGTAATTCATTTTATCATATTTGATCTGTTACCCATTTTTGAGGTGCCATCACCTCTGCGTGTGAAATGTTCATCGTGCAGGTACAATGATGTTTTCCTTTTGTCACACAACGTCGTACATAATGTATTTGTTAGACTAAACAGCCTATATGAATACCAGGGCCTTTGTTTTGATAGTTAGTTTTTCTTCGGAAAATATTATCCCAATATCAATTTAGTACAGATAGGTTGTCAAAAAGCTCAATAAGTGGCTTATTAACAGTATTTTGTGTGCATGTATTAAGGTTTATAACAAATGATGATTCTCCTTATCACAAGCAGCCGGTTTGTAGACTGTATTAAGATTATACGTACAATGCAATTAGGTTCATAGTAAACGATTCTCCCTAATACTTACAACTGGCTGATATACTGTATTAAGCGTGTACTTATTAATGTGTACAATAACATATTCTCCATATCACTCAACAACCGTCTTATATACTGTATTAAGTGTGTACTTATTAATGTTTATAATAACATATTCTCCCTATCACCCAACAACCGTCTTACATACTGTATTAAGTGTGTACTTATTAATGTTTACAATAACATATTCTCCCTATCACTCAACAACCGTCATATATACTGTATTAGGTGTACGTATTAATGTTTATAATATCATATTCTCACTATCACTCAACAACCGTCTTATATACTGTATTAAGTGTGTACTTATTAATGTTTATAATAACATATTCTCCCTATCACCCAACAACCGTCTTACATACTGTATTAAGTGTGTACTTATTAATGTTTACAATAACATATTCTCCCTATCACTCAACAACCGTCATATATACTGTATTAGGTGTACGTATTAATGTTTATAATAACATATTCTCCCTATCACTCAACAACCGTCTTATATACTGTATTAAGTGTGTACGTATTTAAGTTTATAATAACATATTCTCCATATCACTCAACAACCGTCTGATATACTGTATTAAGAGTGTACTTATTAATGTTTATAATAACATATTCTCCCTATCACTCAACAACCGTCTTATATACTGTATTAGGTGTGTACTTATTAATGTTTATACTAACATATTCTCCCTATCACTCAACAACCGTCTTACATACTGTATTAAGTGTACTTATTAATGTTTATAATAACATATTCTCCCTATCACTCAAAAAACGTCTTATATACTGTATTAAGTGTGTACGTATTAATGTTTACAATAACATATTTTCCCTATCACCGAACAACCGTCTTATATACTGTATTTAGTGTGTACGTATTAATGTGTACAATAACATATTCTCACTATCACTCAACAACCGTCTTATATACTGTATTAAGTGTGTGTGTATTAAGGTTTATAATATCATCAATTAACAGCCGGTTTATATATTATATTATTAGTATGCACCTATTCAGTTTTATATCAACAGCTTATCCCTATATAAATATCAGTAATTTTTTGTCAGTCACATGCGGCTAATCAGCAGACGATACAAGTCAGATGATGAGCAGTAGAGACCAACATGTCCATCAATGCTGACGATGAAACGAGTAAACTTCTTCGATATGGAGCGTCTGAAAATGAAAAGAGTTTGGGGACTCGTAATAATGTTCCTCCTCACAAAGGTATGTGCTTTGTTTCATTTATATATAGTTCAGCTTATATGTGTTCGACAGTAACGCGCCTAACATCGTTTATAACTAACTGCTATGTTTGAGATATTTATATATATGAAACAAATTATTATTTGAAATCAAGTCATGGCATTTAACTGCATTTATAACATCATTTGATTGTATAGACTCTTGTTTGATTAACCTGACAAATCTACTATTCGATTTGCGTGGACAACTCGTAAATATTTTACACCTTTGTGTATATACGCTTCACTGGTCATTTGCCTGAATAAGGTGACAAGGTACATACCGTACTTGTAATCGAAATATCACATATACACACTTTTGGTTGTGTTACAGGAATCTTACCACAACCCAAACTTAACAACATGAAACAAATGTTTAGAAAAAATCAATCTTCTTATGAATGAACAAAACTAGTTCATGAATATTTGAAATATTTAATCAAGCTGCCTATGCTTACGTGGTTCAGACTCGACCGTGGGCTTCCTATCTGTAATAGATAATCAAATCTTGATACATAAAGTTTAAAGGTTAAATTGTTGATTTCCCACATCAGCTTAACATCATGTTAATGCAGTACATTTTAATTGATTTTTCGGGGAAAACAATGAATTCAAATCAAAACGACACGTTTAAAGTATTTCCATTGATAAAAATGTAATTTAGAATGTTAATTTATGCATTGTTTAGTGATTATTTCAAACATTTTTATTGCAAATCAATATACCATTTGGTGCTTGTCGTTAAGTTGATATAAATTTCAACAACTGCACTTTGTTATTGTTGATAAATTCAGGCCAACTTTGAAAAAAAATATGTTCCTCTTTCGACCATTATATTTCGGTGGGTATAAAAATAAACTTAGTGATAAAGTGACAAATTTTACGCTTTATGTGATTTTAAATTTACCAGTGCTGCTCCATAGTTTGAAATTCGTAAAATATAGGGCTTTAAAAAATTGCAGTAATAAGATTTCGTTGAATTGTTAATGTATTGTTAGCGAGGCAATATAAATGTAATCAACAAGGAAGAAAATCGGATTTGTTAGCACAAACAGTACACACTTTCCTGTACATTTGAAATTCCTATTACTAAAATGTTTCATCCACATCCCCTTCAGTTGCAACAGTAGTTAAGACAAAACATTCATTGTTGATATACTCTATAACGAAATTTTGAAGGTGCTATCACATGTGTGTGTCTAACATCCATCTGTAAAATGTATTGCTCACTAAAACATATTTATAAAATATCTAATAAGGGTTATAAGAAATGCTCAAGACAGCACAAATATTTTTACAAATTGTACACTGTTAGATGTTCAATATAAACAAACGAAGTTTTAAGATATTAACTGAAAGTGAAACATAATAGTTTTAATTTGTGACAGTTAGAACATTTAATGATGTAATATATGGCGGTATACTACAAGGTTCAATCTTTGCATTATTACTTTATCTATCAACAGATAAAGGTAGAACCCCTTACCTTTTGTTTCCTTCGGACTTTTCGGTATAATTTCGTACTAATCACTTGATGAAACAGACAGATGATCGAAAATGAAATTGCAAAAAATCCAAACACTGGACAGACACATGCGTTGTAACATTCCATCCCAAAAATGAAGTGTTTTTATTACTTATACTAATTGATTAAAAAAAGTCAATAATGTTAGCATTACATTTAAAACAAATCTACAATTTTACTGGTATTTCATGTTCAAATCGCAAAGGAAAACTATCATAAAGTTCGAATCTAAACCTAAAATTTGTAGAAACATACCTTTGTATAATAACCTATAAATATTTCAGAAATTTAAGAAAAAAAACACCAAATTAATGATTAGTATCACCTACCAGATCAGGTGTCTTTCTCTGGGTACTCCGGTTTCCTCTCCCCGCCATCATCCAGGTCAACACGAATGATTAATATAAGTCGCAATGACTTATTCATAATTATTGTAAAATATATAGCGTTTATGTTCAACGATTATTATTATATCACGACGAGATATGGAACGGATATGACTGTGATGATAATACCTAGCAAATATAACAAGTATGTAATTATTGAGGCCGATATAGGTATAGGGGTATACAATTACAATGCCGGAAAAATATAGCAAATAAAAAGTAAAATACATTGTTAATTGTCTACTTCGTATACTATGATTTTGCACCGACTTATATATGTTAGTATTCACGCTAGAAGGAAAGTAAGTATATCCATAACTATATAAACAGTTCCTTGTATATTGTAATTTTGATAGATATTTGTTAATATGGGTGTATGTTTGATGATTTCCCTAATAACAAGTCCTCTCTTCGATAAGAAAACGTATTTTGTTATCATGCTAGGATACGGAGCCCGCCACACCCTAGCTGTCCTCGCATTCCTGGGGTGTTTTAACACCTATGCCATGAGATTCAATCTCAGCGTTGCTATGGTTGCGATGACAAACCATACGGATATTCGATCTGATTCGAATCTTACAACCGGAAGTGAATGTTCAAGCATGAATCAAACAAAGAAGGCAGTAAATCAGGTAAGCTTTGTAAACAAATTCATGTTCGAAATCCAAGGATTGCGATCTCAGCAGACATCCTCACCTCAACCCGGGGAAAATATCATAAATAGATAAATACATCTACAAATATATTTTATAAAGGTTCTGACAAAAATAAAGCATGCAGTTAGTTATTTGATTTATGTAAGGTGTAAGAAACTGGCCAGTTGTCATGCTGATTTCTGGACTTCAAAGTCAGTCATTGTTACGGTTATGCTCCCTTTCGGTTCTATGGATGTTCACCAAAGAGTCAAACTAGCCTGCCGGTACATGTTTCATCAAGATACAACCAGATATTACAAAAACGTATATAACCAGATATTCCATAACCTGTATATATAACCAGATATCCCATAATCCGTATATAACCAAACATCTCATAGCCCGTATGTAACCAGATACCCCATAATCCGTGCATAAAAAAAGATACCCCATTACCCGTATTTAACAAGATACCCCATAACCCGTATATAACCAGATACCCCGTAATCCGTATATAACCAGACATCCCATAACCCGTATGTAACCAGATACCCCATAACCCGTACATAACAAGATACCCCATAATCCGTATTTAACAAGATATCCCATAACTCGTATATAACCAGATACCCCGTCACCCGTACATAACCAGATATCCCATAACCTATACATAGCTAGATATCCCATAACCCGTATACATAACCAGATATGAGATAAACAGATTTCATTGTATTTCACGGCAAATGTTTACAGCAAGTATTGCAGTTTTTCAAAACTCCCTCCTTCAAATGTAATAATAATGTTAAAAAAATACATGAAATAAATATGTATTTGTACAATGGTATGGAAGTGAAGAAAACCTATCATATAGAAGGTAGCAGAATCACAATTTTAATTCTTGTGGGATGATATATAACAAATATATAGCTAGATATTTAAAGCTATGCATACTTTTTCCAACTTACTGAAAGATAATAACAAATAAAGATTTATAGAACACTTCGTCTATATTTGTGTAAAGCCTGAAATCAAACAAAACAGTCAAATAATTGAACTATGGACCTCTAAATTGTAGACAGACGTTATTTGATAGAATGATACCTCTTTCAAAAATCCTGTAGTCTGATTGGTTGAGGCAAATTATTCATTTCACACTATCACACTCGCTTTAACATTGAGTCGATGGCAGGGTCCTTTCGAACGCCCTAGCAACGAGTGACAGTGTGTGACAGAGCAAAATAGTGACCGTGCAATATAGTGAAGAAATTGCGCATACGGTTCGTGTCAGCCGCCATGCGTTTGCATTCCGAATCATTGCGCATGAACAACTATGAAGGTCCGAAGAAACATAATTTGTTACAAATTTAAAACTTTGTTTATTATTGACTTTTGGTAAAATAAAATGAATACTACATTACTTACGATAGGGTGAAAGTGATACCCTCATGATGACATTAGGAACTATCACACTCTGATGAATGCAGTATTTATATACAAGTGTAATAATACATGTTTCAATCCACAAAAGTGGTAATTGGCTAAGACCCCAATTAAGAAGTTTTTTAATGTAGCGCAAAAGGACTATTTTTTCACTGACATATTCCCCACATTTCATCACACAGTAAAGAACTTGGATACTACTTAAATTGTTCTTCTAGCGAAACAAAAACAAAAATCAAATTAAGCATCAATTTCCTTATGAATTGTACATCTATACGTTCGACACTACGTCCCATTCTGTTTTCAATTTTGTTTTGTTTTGGTATAACAGGCTCCAGAATTTGATTGGGATGAGGCGACGCAGGGATTCATATTGAGCTCGTTTTTCTACGGGTATGTCGTCACTCAGATACCTGGGGGTTGGCTAGCAGGACGATTTGGCGGAAAACAACTTTTCGGACTGAGTGTCTTGATACCGGGGATTCTGACTCTTCTCACACCCCTGGTTACAAAACTAGGACCAGCTGCGCTCATAGTTACCCGGGTTTTAGAGGGATTAGCTGGCGTAAGTATTACTTGAGAGGATAGGGTTAAGTGACCTATCAACAGCTAAGGTGAATTAATGACGTTTTGGTAAAGGTAAACAAAAATTCACAGCGCCCGCGGACAAGGGCACAACTCATAAAAAAACCTCATTATAATATTCAATATTGATCAATTGGAATAAAAATAATGGCTGAGCTTTATCTCCATTTTATCATATTTATTGCAATTTATCCGTACTACAATGTTTAGACTTTTCTTAAGATTAATTCGAAATGGTATGCGAAAAGATATTCGCAGCAAGCTTTTGAGTACTGAATCAACTGAAACATGAAAACACCATAAATAGGTGATAAGGGGTATCGCTACCAAGAAAATGAAAAATTACTATCGGAAAGTTAATCGTACAGCTAAGCAACAAGCTGTCCACATTGATAATTTTGTTCGTAAAGATTGAGGAATGCAACTAAAGAATACATTGTATGAAGTGTCCTTGATTCTAAGCCCTGGAGGATATATTACGATCGATGGTGCTCTATTTTTTTTAAGATATTCAAAGACAGCACATCGTCAATATATCTGCTTTGCTTGGTTTTTGTAACCAGCCCTGATAAGCGTATCGATAAATTCACCTTTATGTGAAAACAAAACCAAATCGGCAAAAAGATGGTCACAGTTTGTTCCCTAAGAAATGCATAATCTGCTAGGAATCTTGTAATCGAACTCAACAAAGATGTTGTCAATCATGAATTAATTCATTACCACAATACCATTCTCAGTATATATCATTTTGGCCCTATGTGTACTCTTCACAAAACTTGCTCCAAATGTGTACAAAAACAAGTTACAACCTCCTATTTATATATGAAGGTTCGCCTTTTTCTTGAAAAGGATGCTTTCGTAACTGGAAAACGAATGCGTTCCTTGTTTGGTATTAGGAAAGGTAGTGTAAATGGTCGAAAATCTAACAATTTGTTAGACGCAACAATTTTCAAAAGAGGATGATTAAGATTCATCGAAAAATCTTTTGATTTCTTCAGCATTCTATTTATTTCACTTCTAAAGTGTCATAATACGACCCAAATTATATAGTAATGAGAATTGTACAGGTAACTGAGAGGTTTAGCTAATTGATTGGCTGAGCAACTAGAAAAGTTAGCGATAAAACGGTATCCATAAGAATTATATTGGAAGGTTTGGAATCCAATACAAAAGAGGTAGGTCTATATATTATTCATTGGTGGCTATTTGGAAATATTGTCATACATAACTGTGCTCGTATTTCGTCATTCGAAAAATTCGAAAATGTGTAAAGATTTTTTGGGGATTATTTCTTTCTCGAAACAGGTTATGTAATCGGGTTTGCAGACACACATTATGCTATTATATGCTTTGTCTGCAGAAACAATTTCAATCATCTAATTCTTTTTAGAATGATGAACCTGATGGATTTGACCCTCTATGAACACGGGAATCCAATTCAACATGCTCTCGATTTGCCCATTGTCTGGCGTAGTCTTCCACAGAATGCATAAGTATATTGAAATTATCATTCCAATTGATAGTAGGGTTTCTCGATACTTATGACACTTCTTGGAAGGCTCCCTTATCTTTACATAATGGATAATATTTAGATCGCCAGTTACTACGTTTCCAGGCGAACCATGGTGATAATGGGACGTCGAGTAAAAACATGCTGAGGGGGAGTTATTCTAAGGTCATCTAAGATCGGGCTAAAAATAAACCGTGATTCTTAGTAAACGTAAGATGAACATGTGAAAACTGGAAAAAGGAGACAGTGGCACAGATTTGAAAATGTGCTTCCCCGATTGGTTGAATAACGACTACATAATGAATCATGTATAGTTTCGCCTATTTGTTAAATACAAAACACTGAAAACACTCTGCTTAAAAGAGTGTGTTTTGTTTCTCTTACAACATCAAATTACGAGGAATGGAGCTGTTTCTTTTCACATTTTATCTTTCTTACATAAGAAAGTATGCATTATTTTGAATACACTTTGTCACGGATGCATACATTGTTCACACGGATAATTATCACGTGTGCAAAAATAGGAACTTTTATATTAATAAAATATGTTTTATATTAGGAGGATAATTGTCCTTCTTATTTAAAACAAATATATGCACACAAGTATATCACTTTATTTACATATATGTCTTAAGAAGTATATATAATTTCTTTATAGAATATCAGTCGTAAACAGTTTTTGGTGGTCAGCTATGTCCCAAAGTGTGTCATATTGTAAGTAAAATATTATATTGATTTATTTTAAAAATAAGGGATTGACTTTCCCAGCACTCGCCTCCATGCTTGGACAATGGGTACCGGAAATGGAAAGGACCATAATTCCAATGTTCATTTTTGCAGGTAAAACATATTAGGCGAGCATTTATGTCAATGGTCTGCTGTATAGAGAGATTTCTCCGCTGTTACGTTAAAACTGTGATTTTTGAAGTAAATGATATATCTGCGAAGTCAAAAATTTACCAAATACCAAAAGTTATAGACAATTGTAAAAAGGCAGTACGCCAGATACACTTTTTTTCGAAACAATTCAAAAATAACAATGCACACAATCGAAGTTATGTACAGTAACGGCTACGCTCCAATGTTTTGATCCTATTCCTTATAATAATATTGAAACACATCCAAAGAACTGTCGTAAACCTATACTTTATAGCAACAATGCAACACATCCAACATTTTATATGGCTCGTAATTTAGATTTTTTTATAATGAATAAACAATTTGAAGGTTGTTTTGATAATTACGGGGGCCTAAACATTTTAAAGAACAAAATTTGTAAAAAAAAAAACATTTACAATTCTTAAATTGTTTTCAATGAGGAATACTTTGAGAGTGTAAAACATAATTAAGACTTTTCGTTAGTGAGGAATATTTAAGATACATGAAAAAAAGATAGCTTAGCTTGTCTTCGTAGTGAGGGATACTTATGGAACATCATCATTGATCATGTTATGTTAAAGTGATTAATACCAATGGGGAAAAAATTACATGCTGATATACTATGCATACCTATTGTAAACTGTTATCTTTTTGAATTTGAAAGTTTATCATTCACCAATATAACTTTCCATTAAAAATGTTTAGAGCAGTGTAAATATATTCGATAATCTTAGTGAATGAGTGAAATAGCTAAAAGGAACAGTGTAATACATTTTGGCCTTTTGCATCTTTTACCTACTGTTGAAGGTTCAGTCACAGGTGTGTGTTACTTTCATCCTTCCAGATACAAAGGTATAAATATAGTAGACACTGCTGGTAGACATGTTCACTGTATACCAGGACATTTTTACCCAGTCAAATTTTCACTCTTTTGCGGTAAAACATATTTTCGCCTAATGTTAATTCGCACTTCACATTTAATTACTATGCATAGTATGCTGTTTACAAACGTTTGCTGTGATTATAAATTGCCCTCATTCGAGGGGTTAAAAATGGCGAAAAGTAAACTGCAGCGAAAAATTCCTGGTACACAGTTTATCAATATAGCAATGGACCAAAATATCCATGTCCATATTTGATATGATTTTTTTTAAAGTTTATATCATGATTAACGTTGGTTTTGTGTCAAAACGTCACAGGTTGTAGTCTAGGAAATACTGTTTGTCTACCAATAGTGGGTTATTTGTCTACATCTGAATCGATGGGTGGATGGCCGTCAGGCTTCTACATATTTGGTGAGCATTATTTCATTATTTCAAACAGCATATGGAGCAAGTACATGTACCATATCCAATTATTCAACGTACTCCTTCAATACAAATTCAAATACTTGTACCACAAATAAACTTTTCAATCAGTCTGGGATTTTAATATTTCATATGTTTTATGTTCTAGGCGGGCTGGCGTGCGTTTGGTATTTATTTTGGCAGTTTTTAGTACACAACACTCCCGCGCAGCATCCCACAATATCCAAAGCGGAGCGGGATTATATACAAAGTACAACCGGAGCTACGACAGCAGTGAAAACGTCAAGTAAAGTACGACATCAACGTTACTAACACTGTCAAAGACATTTTAGTAGCACCCTATATTGAAAAGAAGTTTAATACTTATGCTTCTAAAAAAATATATTTAAAAATATAATTAGATAAGAATCCCATTCAAATTCAGACTCTTAGTAATGGTTAAATGATGGAACAGCCTAATACCACGTGCCTTTTCCTGTTACTATTAAATAAACTCAAATAGAGACCGTGGGAAAAAGCATAGTGAACAATAATTAGGTCATACAAAATGTATAATTTTATGTTACATGTATATTTTGTTATTATTTCAATCAAAAATAGTAAAACAAATACCATTATAGATGAATAAATCAATCAATAAATCGTCTGTTGATCAGGATGATTATTAACATAATAGGTTACAATAACTACGTCACGGTTTGAAATGTATTAAAAGTTGGACGTAAAACAGATAGGCCGACATAAGAAGTGACCTTTTCACTACTACATGAAGCAGTATTGCACATACAAAACTACTCCTATCACAGACAATGATATGATCAGATAATTTAAATATGTTAATGGTCAAATGGTATCAATAAATGGTGTAGACTTTAATTGTAAATTGCAGTAAAGTCGCCTTCTCGTTCCGCACTTTATTCTTATAAACTCTCTTATGATTTTCATGTTTATATCGTTTATTTCCAAGGTCTGCAATTCCCAAACAATAAATGTGAAGATCTGCCATGTTTTTATATCTCGGGTAAGCCATTGTGTCCTAGTACAGGAGGATAATTGTATGTCATTTAGCTCATTTGCTTTTTCGAAAAAAATAATATGTTTTTGTTATTCCGGTAGGATTACATCGTGCCATGGCGAGCTATACTGACGTCATCAGCCGTGTGGGCAGTAGTCGTTCTGAACTTTACGGCGTCATGGGGGTATTTTGTCACGCTGACGTCACTTCCTACATACATGAACAAAATACAGAAATACGATATCGCACAGGTAAGTTAAAACCTTTGATCTCTAGGTGCAATACTAATGAATTGTTATTTTTGTTGACCTTCTACAAAGTTTTTTTTAACCACCATTTTAGATCTATAATATAAATATGGGAAGTTGCCATCGGAAACGTGGGATTTTTTTCATCAGTGATATCAAATATCGGTGGTATTTTTGTAAGTTACATAAGTAACTAATGGTTGTTAGTTGTGATCAATAATTAATAACAATGACCTACGTTCATGGTCATCCTGGTAAACCAGTGTCCATATCACAGAACTATGTCGAATAAATCTACCAGATAAGAAATAGCATACATCCAATATAGGACAGAAACATTAAAACCCTTAGAACGTATAACACAGTAACATCAAAAACTCTTAGAACAGTATTTAAATATAATATAGTATACACTTAATTTATTTTAAAAATATTTAAAGAATAGTGCTTAAATCAAGTCAATGCTATTTATAGCAAGAATGTGTCAAAATGGTTTAACAGCAAAACAAAATTATCTTGTTTATGCCGATACATCCGTTTTGTATCACACGTGTTGAATGAAGTTTAATTTTCATCTACACCGATTATCTCAGACATAATCTTCATATCTTACAATGTAAAACACCTGTTAAGTATCACCTCTCGCAATTAAATATTACATATCTTTACCTTAACGGTAAAATATGTAACAAAAAAGGATACCTTCTACATGTAAATGATTTCGCTCTCACTCAAAGTGAAAATATTTTACATCCAGAAATTTGGAAAAAATGATACAATGTAAATATCTTATCTCACATACATAGAAAAACGATCTAAACATCCACAATTATACCAAAATTTTCTCTTGCCATCAAAGTGGGTAGTGCTTTATTTTAACAGTCAGATATATTTTATTTTTTACCTTTTCAATATTTTTTTCTCTAAATGAAAGCGGAAATTTGTTAATATCATTTTTTTTTTAAAAGGTAATCATATTCCTTATAGTAATATTGGCACATCAAACGTATATCTGTAATTATTATCATATTTCAACACATCCAACGTAAAGTTAATAAAGTAAAGAAATAAACATTCTGACACTTTTTCTAAGGACATTAATATTGTTTTTGTTATAATTTAATGGTACAGGATGGCCTATTTGTTGCACTTCCTGATCTCGTCAACCTTATATTAGGACTCATCACAAGCTGGATATCAGACTACCTACGTCAAAAAGGGTATCTGTCGACAGTAGCCGTCCGAAAACTCACAACTTTAATTGGTAAATTTTAATGTTTGTTACATAGATTAAGTTATTTTTCATTGATTGGATTCTTACTTAGTAATTACTGTACATTTCATATTTTGGTCCATAGAGATTTTTAATGAATTAACTTGTAATTCGATATAGAGGATACACATCTTTGAAATTTTAATTATGAAACTCGAATAATTGAAAGCTATCTTAAATAAGATTCCGAAATAAAAAGAATTAAATACATGTATGAATAGAAAAAAACAAAACCAAGATTTTTTCTTTGTGATCACGTAGCGCAAAATGTACAGTCATACAATTAACAAATCTTAATGCTAGTAAGTCATTTTCCAATTTCACAATTTGATACCAGACTAAAGTTCTTTGTAATGAGTGTACCGTTTACTAAGCATTATGTTTTAATGCCAAGTGAAATTTTTCTGCTGAGCCTGTATTTATGAAACCATTCTCATGCTTAAGCCTACTTTCTTGTTTCGGTTATATATGATTTAAACAAACTTATTTAGTCAAAGTTTTAGAAAAGAATTTGAAGAAGCCGAATACTGTTTTCAATATTTACAATTGACTTTTTGATCGTCGACATGATTAAGGCGAGTTACAAGAAAGCTGGCTAGAGCACATAATCCATGCTTGAGCATGAGAACGTTTTCATGAATAGGGGCCCTGAAATTAACTGAATGAATGAACTCTGACACAGAAGCTTAAACTTGACCTGGATGAGTGAACTCGGCAATGCTTTTTAAACTTTAATCCGAGTTTTGAATTCGGACTGTGTTGAGTCAGGTCTGATGGGAAAGGGTGAACTAGATCGGGGAGATGTAAACTCAGACCTGTATTATTGAAATACCCTGACAAAACAAGTAAGTTGACATTGTGATTAATATTTATGTTCCAGGACTGTCGGCGGCCGCCGTAGTGCTTCCGTTCATCACTCTTGCCGGATGTAACCACGTGGTAGTCGTGGTACTTATTGTGGCCGGGAACGGAATGCTGGGAGTTTCCTGGACAGGCCTTGGCTCAAACATATACGACATAGGCCATAACTATGCAGGTGATTTAGGATAGATATGTAGCACTATTTACAAGATAATGGCGTGTTTTTATATATCTTCAGGATCTTAGGTTTTGTTAAAGAGACTTCATAGATTGTTTTACCAAAACTGGCATATTTTTTTTAAAAACCTCCTTGCATATTATGGAAAGGGAAACCCATGTTCTGTTTCATATCACTTTGCTTTATCAATAAAGTTTCAAGCCAATGTATTGTACACATTTTCAAATACAATGTATTCAGTGTATCTTTCTTTAAAGATATCTTTTATTTATCATGGCTAAATATGTATTACCCCATTTTAAGTTGTATGATATATCAGATCCTCCAACTAGTCTATCCAATGAGTATCCCAGTGGCTATTAGAATATACCTGAGTAATAGATAAACTTTATTTATCACATAACTGACCCATTTTACTGTGTCATATGGCCATGCTATAAATATGGAATTGCAAACCTATGATAAAACCTAAAGATTCTGCGATTGGTCAAAACCGTGGGAACTTATTCCTACGCCACAATTTATTTACCACATGATTCATACACTGTTATTTTGTCATTATTAATTTCGTTGCATTTAAAACTGTTCATTATTTAAAACAAATCTGGAACTACTTTGTACTGTGCGGAACGACAATACTATGAACAGAGTACTTTGGTTTTGACTATAGAAAATTCAGCTGATAACACATAATCGTGTTTGAAGTTCATTTTTCAACTTATGAATTATATGTGATAAATGTAATCTCTAATGTGTGTCAATGTCATATTGTATTTATTAAGCTAGTTCAATAAATTAATATAACTGGAGCCTTCAAATTATTAAACTCGTTTTATAAATTCAATAAAACATGGACACTCATGTAAGATCCTCTATTTATTCATTCTACAACAATTATGAAACACGTTATATAAACTTATCTTAATCACCTTCTCTTGTTGGCTTGGATGTAAGCGTACAGGCTGCGGTTACCCCAATGTTGATTTGAGATAACCAGTTGCTAGGAAAATGTTTAAGATATAAATGCAAAAAAAATAAGAACATCTAACATCGTTTCACTGATACAGATGGGATGAAACAAGTAAGATTAGTGTGTTTTTAACAGCATTTTCAATTTTTCAAAAAACACTGATTCATGGTAACCAGCTTTGACTAAACAGGGCCTGAGCTTCTTGGGTCTAAATATGGAGGCAAACCATAGTACCAGGCCAAAACACCTACGTGGTTCGGCAGGTGACCCAATTCCTTTTCACGTCCGATCTGGGAATCGAACCTCGATCGTCTTCGTGAAAGGCGAGTGCGTTATCCTCTGCGCCACTCGGGCGACCGTTGTTGACGATTACATGTGACGGCTATTAATGTTCTAAGACAGTCGTTTTTCCATTAAAAAATATTCAAGAATATTTGCAAATCTGTTCCTTAAAAACATATCTAACATATAATACAAACAAATTATACCAGGAATATTTCCGGTAAGGCCCCTTTAAAACACCATACATTTTACTGGTTTGGTCATCCCGATTGTAATATTTGAAAGAAATGAATTGCTTTCATTTTTTTTGCATTCGTTTTGAAATTATTTGCAATAATTTTTCAGATTCGATGTTATATGAATATTACAGTTATTTGAGTTCATTGTATTATTTCTATCAGATCATTGTTTCTGCGATACTGCTGTTTCGAGGGGTTATTATATGTCAGATTTATCCAGATATTACAATTATATTTTCTATTCTGCTCAAGATATTACGTACAATGTATTTACTAAGCAACAACAAATTCACTACACAAGTTCTAATTCAAGAGCTGAAAATTCGTTCGTCTTTTCAATTGGAAGAACACATAGGAAACCACCCCGATTTTGTAGGGTTTTCTCCATTAGTCTCATTTTACAATCGCATTCTGTAGGTCGATCAAGTCTTCCCCCACAATCTCTAGAGCAATATACTGGAGGCGTGGTAGTCTAGTGGTAGGACGCCGGGCTCGTGACCGAAGGGTTGCGGGCTCGAGTCATGTCACGTCACGGCACTGTGTTGTATCTTTGGACAAGATACTTCACTCCGCTTGTTCCAGCCTACTCAGCTGTAAATAAGTACGTGGTTGGGCAGTGCTAGAATTGTTGAATGCTAGCTAGCTGTAAGCGCCGAAATGGCAGCACCGGCTGAATGCTCCCCAGGGAGTTGGCTGAGAATGATATCTGCTGGTTGCAACGGTCCTATAACCACGGATAGTAATTTGTGAACCACTTTGAGACGACCTAGGTTGTGATGAAGTGGTATATCAGAACCTCGAATTATTATTATTATTTCATGTACAGGAGATATCTCAATATTTCAAGCTAAGCCTGCACCAAAACATGTAACAATATTATGCAATTACTTTGAAAATCCTGCTATTTGTTTTTGAGATTATAGCGATGATTTAATAATTTATAAAAAAATACTACATAGAATATATTAAATAAAAATAAACCAATCAATGAAAATAGAAAAAAAGTGTGATCAGGAAAAACTGCTATTATATATATTTAATTTAAAAATCATGGAAAGATATAAAATAATTTTACATATCCATAATTTATGTACGTCTACTATAATATATGCAAAAATGCATGTTTTATATTCACAGGTACACTTTCTGGAATCTCCAATTTCTTCGGGAATATACCTGGGATAATAGCACCTTACGCTGTTGGCCTTATCACAAATAATCAGGTTAGTTATGGAGATTATTCACGTTTATAACATTAGTTCACAATGTATGAGTCAAGTTCCATGTTTGACCCCAGACTCACTACAATACGTCATTAAAAGATATAACATACTTTCTGCGTCAAATTTACAAAAAAGATCTGGAACACAGATATTACGTTCAGGTAATCAAATATCAATAAATTGTCACATATTCCACTTGCCTTAATCTGTTGAAATTTTTCTGATTGGTTGATACATTTCATATCATAAATATAACTACAGTAGTTCTTACTATCTTGGTAATTTGGGTCAATATACTTTATGTTTTACCTAACAGTATAAACATGAATTAATTTTTTCGAACCTACTATTGATGATTGCTTTTAATTATATATCTACAAATAGCCACTTGACGGGTTTCTTAAACATTGCACATTCTTTGTGTATCAAGTAAAACGTTGTTTTGAGGGGTTGTCATGAGAACAATTTTTGTCATCGCGAGCACGTGGATAACATCGCGAGGTCACCGCACGTGAGAGCGATACCAAAATAATCGAGCAGCAAACCCTGAAAACATTGTGCGATAAGCTGTTTTTTCCAAAATGACTTCTAGACTCAATGATCCTCAATCGCAAGGTCCTCGGTTGTGATAAGTGTTAACAAACAGAAATTTTGCGCGGAGGAATACCATAAACTTAACACTATGTAGGACAATATTTTAGATACAATTTTACCGCCATTGGCTTCTCCACACGCACAGGTACGCTTAAAATGGTGTTGTCATCCTCACAATATTTTTCGTAACTTTATTTTGATTTGATTAAGACGGACTAATTTCTTATGCGGATCACTTTTGTGCAAATACTCTTTCGTGTTCATGACGTCACCTGGCGCCTATAGGCGTTTTCTTTTTAAAAAATACCATTCAAAATGGGAAAATCAGTTCTCCCAGATGAATAGATGAAAAGATGTTCTCTGCTATTTTAAATTAACGAAGTTAAAGCGATCGTCGCGACTATGTTGTTTGTAAAATGTCTGATGCAATTATTTCTCCATCAAAATACGAACATTAAACAGTTACAAGAAGCACTACATTGTATATAAAACAATATAGAGATATATAGTTTTTATCCTTTTGTATCAAAATATAAGTGTTTTATGATAATAATAATAATGCACATACACATTTTAAATAATATATTTGTTGCTGTTATGGACAGGAAACCATGGCGAGATGGGAGATAGTTTTCTACATATCCATAAATATCTGTATTTATTTGGACTTGTCACGTTTCTCATATTTGGCAAAGGATCAGAACAGCCTTGGAACAGGGTTCCCAAAGAAACGACACACTATACCTAAACTAAGGAGCAATAACTATAACTTAACTGTTTTAAATCTACATTAGGTCTGTACTGATTTTGTCAAGGAAACTTCCATTGCCACTTTAATTTACGTAGATAAGGATTGATTAACAAAGATAGAAGACGAAACGTTCAATCTGATAAGGTTACATTAGATGGACGTTTCGTCTCCTATCTGCGTGTAAAATATGTGTTGTTATGATTTTTGTTTTTGTTAATAAATGATGCTAATAAGACCACGTTGGTACATTATATTTGTCATTTTCAATGTATGCATATTACAAAGAACGTGATTTAATCTTACTTTATCATTTATTTCCAAGCAATGGAATCTGGCAGGTTTTCGTCCCTTGTGTCAGCCTATGTACAACATGTGTCTTTATATTGGAGGATGTTCGTTCGCCATTCAAATATACTGTTACATACTCATTCATTCAAATCAAAGTCTTGCATACCAATGAATATATACCATTCATACTATATAATAAAAAGGTCATTCACTAAATTGTGTCACCACACACCTCCCGTACGAACGGGCAATACAATAGTATAGTACCTTTACACATGTAAAAGTATTTAAAGAATAATGAACGTGCAAAAAGTTTAATGAAAAATATTGAAAAACTACGTTGATTGTTACTCAAGAAAGCTACCCGGGAAGAGACCTGTGTCTATTACTTATAACCCCAGAAATTTGATACTGCTGAAATAAGTTCTTTTACAGTAAACATTTTTAAGAATAAACATGGTTTCGTCATAGAATACAAAGCCACGCATTATTGAATGAGCATATGTATATTATTGAATACACAATCATACGTTGTTGAATACACATTTCTATATCAAAGAATACAAAAATAATTAAAAAACTAATTTTATACCTAATAAAGTACCAAAGTATAGAACAGAAAAACAATTATCGGATGCAAAGCATGCTATTTGAAAACAAACATGCGTTTCCCTATTATTGACAAACAAAGGTGTTTCCGAATACAAACATCTATAATATATATAATACAAGACGTATACGTCATAAAAGGAACATGCGCTTGTTCTGACATCAATGAATAGCAAACGTAAATATCATTAAAGTTATAATTTCCTCCGTATTTCCTTTGGTTGATTCTTTACAGGTGCCCAGTTATCATATTTGGTCTTACCATACAAATACGTCCCAGCTTCAGGTCACGAGGACACCAGCTTCATGTCACAAGGACAACGTATACGACAACTAAACCACATACCAGACAGCGTCAAAACACACACGAGCAAATAAATGCCACAGCGTCAAGTCTAAAGAGTATCATAACTCAAAGTCTGCGAAATAACGTAACAGCAGGAAAACATCATAAGAAGACAGCCTCAACGTACAAGCATGTAAATCGCTAGCTATATATACCACAAGATAACGCTGTTAATCATAATACAATGGCAATCCATAGGTCACATTAGGTCATGAGTACCGTTGCACACCCTTCAAATAAAAACATCTCCGGAAGTGGATCGGATAATCACACTGTATTCGTAGTTATGAATCGATTGGCTATTTCATTGCATCATTTGAAGGCGATGCATTATGTTTATTAATGTAGCTGGTGTTTCGATGTCATACCCTGCAATACCTGGAATTAAATTTATTCATAATGACGGGTGTTGTATGGAACATTTGGTCTTTTTCTCCTTGTACTTTATTTGCAAAGGTTTCTTCACTAATCTCCCCTTTGTTCATTTTTGACCTCAGCCTTCTTGATTTTAAGTTCGAACTTCGGTTATGTTGACATTTCGGTATACTCTTTGACTGTCCTCAAAATCAGTAGATTCAAATAATGTTACAAACTGAAGATAACTTCTTTATCACTTTACTACATCAGCACTCTGGGACACATTATTTGCCGAGAACAATTCAAACGAAACGCAAAAATACATGTGTATACCCTATTTACACTTAACTGATTGATATGGTACGGGATGTTATATTTGATATCAATTTATGATGTCTGGCCTTGTTATCTTTGCTGGTCCAGGTAGATAACAATGTTTATACGTATACGTGTCATAACGTTTTAAAGCTACTTGGTCGGTGCCACTATATTAAATGTGTATCTTGTTCCATGTCTTTAAGCTAGAAATACTTTATATAATGTAAAACCAGCCTATTCTTATTGAATTAGTATCAAATTGGGCTTACTTGATTCTTCACAACACTAGTAACATTGGTATAAAGATGCTGCACAATGGAAATTGGTAATTCACAATATTGAGCAGGTGTCCTTAAACACAATATTATTAGATAAGTGAATAGAATTAGTTTGTGTGCGTATATATATAGTATGATATATATTAGGTATGTAAGTACGAGAAATCACTGTACTAGCAGGATGAGAGACATAACGGTATTGTGTTAGTATACTGACAACAGAAATGCAGGCATGCCGTCTATAAATAACACTGATGAGACAAGTAAATTATTAAAGACAAGTACACTATACAGGAGACGTGATGTCCAACCACATAAAGGTAAGTATTCACTACTGTATAAATATACCTATAGGATGCACTGTATTACGTCATATCTGTGACTCGTAAAAATAGTTAGACAGGTATGTTCAATGATACTATACTGTAAGCAAAACAGTCTGATGGTTTAACAGAACGTTCGATAGTGATGTTACTTTAATGTTAACGATAACACATATATGGCTTAACACAACGTTTGGTAGTGATGCTTCTATACTGTTAACGATAGCAGATAGATTGCGTAAAACAACGTTCGATAGTGATGTTACTTTAATGTTAACGATAACACATAGATGACGTAAAACAACGTTCGGTAGTGATGCTACTTTAATGTAAACGATAACACATAGATTGCGTAAAGCAACGTTCGGTAGTGATGCTTCTACATCATCATCATCATCATCATCATCATCATCATCATCATCATCATCATCATCATCATCATCATCATCCTGGCATAATGCTTAACATTATCATCTTCATCACCATCATCTGACATCATCATCATCGTCATTATCAGACATCATCATCATATAAGATATTAATCTTAACATTAACATCATAATCATCTGACATCATATGACATCCTATGACATCATCAACATAATCTGTCATCATCATCTCAATCATCACAATCATCATCATCCTGACATTTTTCTAAACATCATCATCATCACTATCATCTTACATTATTATCATCATCATCACCATCATCATCATCATCATCCTGACATAATTCTTAGCATCATCATCCCCATCATTATCTTCCTCATACCCATCATCATCATATAAGATAGTATTCTTAATATTCTCATCTGACATCATATTATCATCATCACCATTATCATCATCAGCCATCATTATCCTATGTCATCATTTTCATCCGATATTAACATATGTACATACATAAAGACATATACACTGAAACATTGATGCAACATCAAAAGGGGTTCGTGACAAATGTCTGACTCACTTCAAACGCTATCAGTTTCACGCGTCTCGCATCCATGGTTCCTCAGTTTCTGACGACATGTCAAATAATGACGCTGTTATAGAGTCTACCGACTGTTGCCAGGTTCCCATACAATCAACAAATAAATTCACGCCTGGATTCTTCACAAAATGAGCAAAGGGAAAAGTTCGAATTATCTTCCAAAAATAACTCCCTCGTGGAGGGCAAGCGCGCATTATGTTGTTTGCTTGCAAAGCTGTGTCGTTTAAATAGATCATAAATACCATACAAAAACAGTTCAATGCTTAAATATATAAACCTATAACATCAAACAGACAAGAGCAAAACCAAATAAACTGTAACAGAAAGGAAAAAAAAGAAAAAAAAAAAAAAAAAACCCAAAAAACAAAACACATCGGTAGTGATGTTACTATACTATTAACGATAACAGATAGATGGCGTGAACACAACGTTCGGCAGTGATGTTACTGTACTGGAAAGGATAACAGTCTATTTGATATGATCAAATTTACTGAAATATTCCATAACCACATTTCAAAATGAAGTATCATGTCTTTGATTTCAATTATGTAATTCAAAGAACTAAAAATCCGTAATATGCAACTATTGATACGGTTTGTATCCGTTTGCTTATATGCAATGCAGCGAACGTATTTTCTAACTAAAATATGTATTCTACATTAATCACAGGATATGGCGCCCGACACACATTCACAATCCTGTCATTTATTGGATATTTCCATCTATATGCCCTTCGTTTTAACCTCAGCGTTGCCATAGTTTCCATGGCAAACTACACAGATACCAATTCCTACCAAAATTACACAGACAGCGGTGTGTGCCCAGGACCAGCTCTAGACAGTTCAAAAACAACAACCAATCAGGTACATTGTTTTATATATGCTAAGCTAATCAGGGTGTTTGGTTCAAAAGGAAGGGTGTGATTAATAATTGAAATGACCCAAATATCATTGAAAAGTGTTAAGCCTGACTACCGTTTAGTATTTACTATATATTTTTAAAATGAATCACCATTTAGTGATTTTATGATATTTTGAATTAAAAACCAAACAAATGACGTAATAAATTAAGGACAGGTATTAACTGGATTAGTTCGATAAGGTTCAAATATAACGAATGTCATTTAAATACCCAGATATTTAAAATTAAGTAGTCCGACTGACATGTTTTATATCTATATACGTATGTATGCAGCTACGTTGCCACTCAAATACGTACTTATGTATATGTTTATTGTGTTAACATGAAGATTTTTCTATAACAGGTTAATTAAGCTTCTTTATTAAACATTTTGCACTAACATTTTGTTTTTTATATCATGGTTGAAAGATCCATTCGTTATCATTTATGTATAACTTATCTGATATTATAATATCCCTCACTTGAGCTGTACAAGTATTTGAGTAGTTGAGATATAGACAGGCATAAGGAGTAATCAAGACATTTGTTGTTATTCGAAAAATGAAGTATGCTTTTATGTTCCTTTGAAAGAATTTAAAGTTCTGCTTCAATAGTAATTACCACACAACGGAAATATTTCATTAAAACATACACGTTTCTGTAATGTGCAGTGTCTAAACAAAAACCACAATTTGAACTTACAATCAATGTCATGAAAAACAACAAAACACTACCGCAGTGTCACAAGAAACCATACTTCGAACTTTAAATTGATAAAACTAATGTCACTATACCCAAATCGGTACACTTTTTAGATAACTATCAATGTTCTATATACCATACTATCAGTTCCAAAAAAAAATGTTAATTTTTCATAAAAAGATATTATCAACTTTCATTTCTATCACAATTTGATATATTGGGGGCTTGGTTCTATAAAAAAACGCGAACTTTTATCAGAGTTACGTATGCCCTTGGACCGGCGTTACTGTACCCTGAAAGTGACACTTCCGGTATTTGGGCAAATATTTTGGGGAAAACGATCAATATCGGCAGAACATATGCACTGTTAAAATATTTCAGAGTCAACCAGGGTTCTGATTAAACCGGGGTAGTGGAAACAAAACAGCAAGGCACATTTGTAAACCGACCTAATACGAATATCTTAGCACACATATATAGTATGTTCTCATTCGTCCAGGCTGTAAAATTTGACTGGGATGAGCGTACACAGTGACTTATTCTCAGCTCTTTTTTCTACGGCTACGTTGCCACACAAATACCGGGAGGTTACTTGGCTACAAAGTTTGGAGGACAGTGTATTTTTGGATACGGCGTGTTGATCACTGCCATTCTGACCTTGGTAACTCCTGTTGTTGCAAAAGTTGGGACTTGGGCACTGATTATTGTTAGGATTATTGACGGATTGGCAGAGGTAGGTGTTACATTGTATTCCAGTTAAGGTCACAATAAGGTGACTTGATGTCGACGTTTGAACACTTATAGATGGTCAAGTAGCATCCCAAACTAAATGTAAATTATTTGCAGGAGTAATTTGACCAGTAAGAGAAGATTGAAACAATGAAATGTCGTATGTTGATAATGGACATAAATAAATCTATCTTATCTTAATGGATTCCATGTCTTGGCCTACCCATTTCAAGTAAATTTAAAACCCACATATTAATATTTATATTCAACGGTTTAGAAGGTTAGAAGGTCTTATTGAAATGGTTTATATTAATAAAACCAAAATATATTTATTTATATATAATTTGAAAGCTATGTTTAATTTTATATTGAAAGGAATGACCTTTCCAGCTATTTCGGAAATGCAAGGAAAATGGACTCCAGAGATGGAACGAACTACTTTACCCCATGTAATCACGTGTTAAAGTGTATTTAGCGTTATGTTACCACATAATTCGCTGTAAATAGCGTGCGTACAGTCGTGCAATTTTGCATTCGTTCGCCCCGTGTTGAGCTAGTATAGACACAAATGTGTTATTTGGTAGCACTGGTTGTTCAATATTACGAAATGGAAAAAATATGGAAGACTGGCATGGCAGTACATATTACAGCTACCGTATAACTGTCAAGAATGGAGCCTGAATTCCAGGTTATGAAACAGAACAGCGAAATAGCATTTTGATAAACGAACAAGAGGTTTGCCTGGCCTGTGCTAGGATTGACGAGTTACATATGTATGTAAGTGCCCCGGATAATAAATGTTGGCCCAGGTGCAATACGGCTAGGGTTAGCTGTGTACGTATTTGTATATGGGACTGTTGGCGTTGGAAAGTGTACATGTGTCGATCAAGGCCGTTAAACAAAATCTGACAACCCAATTTCTAAATTAAATTAAACATGACAGAAGAAAATCTTATAAATTTAGCTTCAATTTTGTAACAAACTAAGAAATAAATATTTGGGTTGAAAACGAAATCAAATTTAGTTTTACTTCATTTCTTAATTAACAACAAACACGTTTGCTATCGCAATTTGCATTCATCTTCCACACATATATGCGCAAGTTATGATCGTTATCCTACCTCACATCATGTAACATTGTGCGATCTCATAATTATATTTGCTTGTTGATAAAGCAGCTGTTCAATGAAACAGTGGGTAAATATAGTTTGCTCTAGACTAACATGTTTGACTAGGGTTCGAGCCCGTGTGTGATGAAAATATGTCAATGTAATTATTTGGATTTTAATAAGGAGGAAACGGATATTCAGTGATAAAGTGAGTTAAAAATTGTGTTCGATATAAACAAAGGACTATTATAGTGAAACAGGCTCTGATTCTAGTCGGCGTAACTTATTATTGCTAACTTAGCAACAAAAAGTAGCGTATTGCCTCCCAAGCTGCGATAAAAATATTCTGATGCACAAGTTTCATCATTGTGTAAAAAAACATTGTTGCGAAGCTAAAGGTGGAAATTAAGTTTGTTTAAGACTGGAAAAGACCCTACTCTGATTTAACTTGCAGCAAAATCCTTGAAAACTGATTCGAAAACGCATACCTTTGTAACGTTTTTCACCCCGTCGTCGTTTTTCTTGTCAATTTTTGTGGTGAACACTGAATGGGAGAAATAGCGAAACAGAGCGGGTTACATAAATTCAGGTTCGCTCCTGTCTAGTGTCTTGGAATGTAAAAGATTATTACTTACAATAAAATGTGATGAGCAGTACCGCAATGTAAACACTATTGACGGTATTCGAGAGAAGTCTGGTAGTTAGAAATCTCAATAGAATTAGTAACTTATCCTTAGCTCGATTTGCTTCCCTTGGCTCGTGAATAACAATTAGCTTCTCTATAAATGGTATGTTATCAATTTAGAAGATATTTTTCCCTCTTTGGTCATATCGTGTGCTTTTGTGAAAAAATATCCTTCATCTACCGTTAGTACCTCAAATACCAAAAACTCGGGCAATAACAATAATTGCACCTGTGTGAAATGCCTACCCAACGCTTTTGTGGTATTGACGACATTTCTGACGTGTGGATCTGGTTTGTAGAGCTTAAGGCAGTGACCGTCTAAACTGCTCGATGTCAGTCAGAGAAATGAGTCGGTTGTTGCTGATTGATTGATTATTTGATTGGTTTTACGTCCACTTCACTACCGAGTAGTTCGGTTATCTCGCATACGAAGAAAAGACGGAAAATGGGTAGAAGGGATAAAGAATGAGATGAAGGAATAGGAAAGAGAGACAGGGAGAGAAGGAGACGTGTATCCTTTATGTATATTTTGTAAGACGGTTCCTAGGCCTAATGTGTGCCTTAACCTATCACTAGTCGTTTAACAGCACCAAGCTTGAATCGGAGGTGAGGTACTGAACAGCTACGAACTACACCAGCTCCTGACTACTCTGTACATTTTGTTTGGTACATATATTTTAGAAGACCTTCTAAATATCTTGTTAAGAGAACCTAGTTCTAATGGCCGAATTAATGTTAACCCTATCCTCCGTGTCGACTACTCTTTTGCACACGGGCTACCATTTATAGTCCCATCGACGGACTGTGTGTTAGTGGATAGTGGTTAGAGTCATGCATGTGCTGTTTATTGTTGTCCGTTCATGCAAAACCAAAGCTGACTGTTCATTATCAATGTCCTTTTTCTTATAAACCTCATCATGTGTTCTACTCATCGTTCCGACATTTTAAAATTTTTAGTGTATAGTGTGATTATTAGTAAAGGAACACATACAAAAATTGGAGGATGTAATTGTTACGAGTTATTACGTGGGTGGGGAAAGGTAAGGGGTTGGGGATGGACAGAAGTGAAGGGTACTAAAGAGATGTGCCGATAGTTGTATGGACCGGGAATCGGCTGAGGTGCAATATCGCTGTGCTGTTTGATTTATAAAATTGGTGTGAGTATTTTAATTTATTGTATATTATTGATAACTTTTTTGGCTGTTTCAGATAAACAGATATTTATTATTTATTCAAAATTCGTTTATCCCGTTATTCCTGCCTAAAAATAGCACCGTCGGCTTCCCTCCCTTATCCGCGCCAGCCCTGTAGGGTTTTACGCCAAATGGGTTGTATTAGACAGTTTATAGCGGTAAAAATATTGAATTCCTATCCTTGTTTTTGTCCATCGGTTTAGGCCTTGTACAGTCTAAAAGCTTCGTACCGCTTCAGACTTATCATCGCCTACCTAATTATTAGGTCCATATAGCACTACCGGCTTCCCTCCTTTACTCATTTTCAGGTTTGCATCACGAAGCCTTGTGAGGACTTGCCTGATATTGTCCAAGAGAACAGAAAAGGTTTTTGAGAAGATGATAATGTCATCCTGCAGCTAAACCATACATATTTTCAAGGAAAGTTTTGAGAGTACTTTTTCCATTTTTACCATTTTAGTAACTAGGCTTACCACATCTAATGAAGCAACAATATAGTTGTTTCTGTATAATTTACTGTTTTCCTCTTTCATATTTAGGATTCTTAATGTCTCTGTCCCCAAACTAGGGCCTACAACAGGCTTTGCTACCGACACCTGGTCTATCATAACCATAGCGTTATTGGTTCCGCAATTACCATATTATCTCTAAATAATGGCTTATAGTCTTCCCAAAAACAATAGTTTCGCAATTTGGAGGTAATACTATATCCTCGTATATAGCAACTCTGCTACACGCAGGTTCAATTTCATTTTGAAATCGTAAACACTGGACGTTCCTCCCCTTCGAGAGAATACTAAATGTTTGCTCATGGAATAAAGACCTAATATTCCACTCAGTTTTATGTCTCCAATGAGAAATTCATGTCTCAACATTTCACAATTTAGATCAATATCTAAACAACATATTCCAAGAAATGCTTTATTTTCCTCTCTCACAATTATTAAGTTCAGTGATATTGGTTGTACTGCTATATTGTTATCAGGGTCTAGCTTTCCAAGGTGCTCTTTACTTAGAATGATGATTGATGCACTAGTGTCTACAAGTAAATGTAATCAACATGTTCCTATATCAATAATAAACCCGTCTTAAGTGTAACCTGTACGGGCTATTGTGATATTTTAGGGTCTTTCCTGGGATGACACTGACTTTTGACCTGTTAAAAGTATTCGTTACTATTTTGACCAGTGGACTGATTAGTACTTGAGTTTGTGTTTGGGAATCATTTTAACGTTGTCTCCCTTGTCTCTGGAATAGATGTCCTTGAGACTGACTAGATTTTTTTTTCTGACTACCTTGTTTGTTTTGATAATGTGACCTATGGGGGTTTACCCTGCCATTGATTATCTTCTCTTGGCAAATTTTGTAATTAGTTTTGGTTTATATGTTTACCATTTCCATTCTCCGTCTTTCAAGATTGTGAATACTTCCTGTTAATGAACCAATATGCATTTGTTCTCCATCAATTTTAATGAATTGTGGAGCCTGAGTTTGTGCTTGGCGGACTGACCTTTGATTATGCCTTACAGCATAGGTTTCTGCTTCATTGCTTTGTGTAGGTAATAGTTCCCTTATTCGCAGTCTAACATCTGGATCTGGGATAGAATAAATGAAATGATCTAGTGCCAAACTATTCATTAGTGAGGACTCTGCAGTGGGGTAGGCTCGCTAGTTCATTTACGAATGGATTGTACTAATTCTGACTGAGTTTCATCTCTATCTCTTGTTTTAGTTTGGAGTCTTGTCCGAAACAGTTCAGAGCGTTCAATAGACCCATACCTGATGTTTAAAATGATAACCAGACAATTACTTATTTCAACGGGACTTAACTCTGTGAGAATGGCTCTAGCAGTTCCACTGAGACAACCTGCTAAATACAGAGAGTTCACCCAGTAGTACTAATTATTGATATCTGCAATTATTTCAAATTAGGAGATATACTCTTCAAACTCTTCATTTACATCATATGTTTGGGGTTTTAATTTTGTGTAAGATTTCCCTATATTTTTGTGGACATTTGGGTTTGTATGTCTATGTGTGAGCCTTGATACTGTGTGGTTTTCATTTATGTTTGAACTATGAAAAAGGGAGCTGTGGTTCACTTGACTTCGTATATCAGGTACAAAAATGTACATCTTCATCACCAATGATAAGAGGTTTTTGGTTATCTATTCTACCTTCAATATGGTGAATATGATTTTTCATAGCATTTGTTTCTTCAGAAAGAACATGTAACTATTCACCAATCTGAAAATTGCTCTTAAAAGTCCATCATTATTTAACTTTCAGATGGAAAACCAATTCCCAAAGGTTGGTTATTTGAGGTTTTCCGTTTTTTGGGACAAATTGAGCTGATCTAAGACACGAAATGTGAGAGAGCAAAATCTTGACCTTTGGATGATAATTGTATCCATTATTTTTCAAAATATGTTTCAGTTATGTTTTTACCTTCTTTTTTTCCAACTAGATACAGGAGATACCAATGAACAATTTTTCAAAATTTATCGGTTCACACCCGTCGCCGTATTTCTGGCCAATATGTTGTGGTGAGCACGTTATGAGAGAAATAGAGATACAGATGTTATGATAAACATCGTATGTGTATCATAGCAATAACCATGTCATTTTTATCAATATAACCATCATTTATGTATGTAGCAGGAAGGTATTTCTGGCCAATATGTTGTGGTGAACATGTTATGAGAGAAACAAGGCGGGTTGCATAAATTCAGGTTCGCCCCAGTCCAGTAAACAGACGTTATGATAAACATCGTATGTGTATCATAGCAATAACCATGTCTTTTTCAACAATTTAACCATCATTTATGTATGTAACAGGAAGATATTTCTGGCCAATATGTTGTGGTGAGCACATTATGAGAGAACCAAGGCGGGTTGCATAATTTCAGGTTCGCTCCAGTCCAGTAAACAGATGCTATGATAAACATCATATGTGTATCATAGCAATAACCAGGTCTTTTTTACAGTTCGTGCATCTAAAGGTATTCATCAATGTAACCATCATTTATGTATGTAACAGGAAGACGGTGGCTACCTGTTTTAATTACATTACATTCAGGTATACATTTGATCTCTTTCACCGTGACGCGTCAAACAGTCATATGTTTGATCGCTATCACCCAATGCATTTGTCAGTCGTTAGTTCGCATGTTTTTCAAACTTGATTAATGTTCCTGATACGTTTACCGTGCATTGTGATCATTAATGCTTTACGTTTCGACGACTGCTGTCAAACAAGACAAAGAGCTTCAACGATGATAATCTACAACTCTACTATGAAGTCAAAAGAAATGCAAGAATCAATGTTTCCGTCCGTCTGTTCATAAGTACTTCCGTCTCTATAGCTGCATATTTTCAATGATTCTGAGCACGAAAATGTCAAAACGACTATCAGGTATATTGAACAATTCAATTCAGAATCATCTTGTGCATTTTACATTGATTTATTTCTGAGATTTTGTTTAAACTTTGTTTTATTTAACTTTTGGGTAATACATTGAAATACAAATTGTACGTTTTATAGAATAGAAAAGGAAACAAAAAGAAGTGCCGTGACACTTATGTCAATTTGTTACCTGCTTAATAATCTATATTTTTAACACTACCTATAGGAATAAAGTAATATGAACAAGGAACAAATACGGGAATATGGGAGCAAAACAAAAAGAACAGTAACAACGAAAATTAAGTTTTCGTAATGATTTCCATACTCAAACTTTCCATTTCACCATGATCGGTATGGCGCCAATACAGCTGTTGTGTAGTTTCATTGACATGAAATTATCATTTAGAAAACCCATTAAAACACAGTTTTCTATCGTAGACAACAAACAAAAGAAAAACAAAATAATTTTGTCTTTATGATGGACAACTTCACGACTTATGTATTTTAAGGTGATACAAACTTTAAAAAAGCCAGATTTAGCCCTATTCACTTCATTGGTTAGACATATAAAACATTTTTAAAAATATCTGAATTGTGAGGTAAGCTTTTTAATTTATCACTTCTAAAAGCAGTGTATTGCTTAAATATACGTCATATAGGACCGGTATCGCGATATTCGTTTTATTCGTTATTGATGTTCTGTCATCAAACGACGCCTGTAACAGGAGTCGTTCTCTATGTAGTGCTGAGACAATTTTCGAAGTACCATTGTCATTAACTGATGATATTTTCAACAGAACTCTTTACTACAAGACTAATGTTGATTTTGATATGTTTACCGGTAGATGACATTTCATACGATAGTGATATTAAGTTAAATGACATTTGTAACACAATTTTATTTATCGAGAAAATATTCTTAAAGCGAGGTTATTTAAATGATATCCGCTATACGACACTGACTATTTATCACATTCTTAACGAGAGACTATACAAATGACATCCGCTCTACGACACTGACTATTCATCAAAGTCGTAACGCGAGAATAACATCCACTCTACGACACTGACTATTTATCAAATTCGTAAGGCGAGACTATTTAAATGGCATCTGCTTTACGACACTGACTATTTACGACATTCTTAAAGTGGGATTATTAAAATGACATCCGCTATTCAACACTGATTATTTACGACATTCTTAGCTTGATACTATTTAAATGACATCCGCTATACAACACTGACCTTTTACGACTTTCTCAAATTGACATTATTTAAATGACATCCGCTGTATGACACTGACTATTTACGGCATTCTTCAAGTTGGATTATTTAAATGATATCTGTCCTACGACACTGACTATTTATCGCATTCTTAACGCGAAAATATTAAAATGACATCCGCTTTACGACACTGACTACTTACGACTTTCTTAAAGTGAAATTATTTAAATGACATCCGCTATACGACACCGGTTATAAACAACATTCTTAACGCGAGATTATCTAAATATCCACCGCTGTACGACACCGACTATTTACGACATGTTAAAGGGAGGATATTTAAATGACATCCGCTATACGACAACGACTTTTTACAACATTCTCAAAGTGACATTATTTAAATGACATCCGCTGAATGACACTGACTATTGACGGCACTCTTCAAGTTGGAATATTCAAATGACACTGATAATTTACGACATTCTTATCGCGAGATAATTTAAATGACATCCGCTATACGACACTGACTATTTCCAACATTCTCAAGGTGAGATTATTTAAATGACATCCGCTATTGCGACACTGATTATTTACGACATTCTTAACGCGATACTTTTTAAATGATGCGCTATTCGAAACTGACTATTTATGAGGCAATGATGTATGTCGTTTAAAAGACGTTATTAGTCCCATACCTGTTAAAACGGGGGAGGGGGGGGGGGGGACTATAGTTTTCCTCTCCGTCCGTCTGTGTACGTACGGAACACAAGGTTTGTCAGCGTTCTAGCTGTTTATTCCTTGAGGGATTTTGATCAAACTTTGCACAAATACAAAGGACCATTATATATCGGATAAGTTTGAGTTTCAGGGTTGTCGGGTCAAGGTCACCGTTACTATTTTAAGAACCGATAGGGGACATGTATTGCTTTAGCAAATACGTATATACTCAGGATGCTTCTTTTAATAAGATTTTATTCATATTTATTACGTCCTTACCGAGAAAAATTAAGAGTTCCTGATAATCATCAACGTGATGCCATGCTAGTACAACGCGAGGATATTTTTTAACTGAAATGCTTAGTCCTTAGTAATAATGTTACGGTAATCATATGATATTCCTATGTTTATGCTTAAGTCCTAAGCGAGAGTTATTTTTATTAATAAATACCCCCTCTCAAAAAAATCTAACCTTGGTATCATCACGGTGAATAGTTACAATGAGCACAGATGAATAGAAACAACTAAACTAGATTCCACCACTAACGAATAATAACAAATATTCCGAAACTCGCCCGGGCATATGGTGAAATGTTAGTCCTCTAGTCAGCTCCTTGAAGTATGTAGCTTTCAACATGCACTAGGGTTGTATCGTTGGAGTTTGGCTCATTATGACCTGCCCTGACTTTTACCACTTTGGTTTTTAACGTCTCCTATCAGATACCCTAGGAACGGGATCCGGTTTTCCAGGACTGTTCGGCATTACTCGATGCCGCCTCCTCCTCTCACTGGGAAATAAAGTCCACCTGAGGTTGAGACAAATGGATCTCTACTATATAGTTCTGATCGTCGTCAGCACTGTCATCAGCTTCATTAAGTACCGATACGTACCTAGAGTAGTGACAAAATACCAATGTTATATGCATTTTGCCCCCCCCCCCCCCAACGCCATATTGTCTTGTCTCTTAAACACATCATGCTTGTAAATAAGGTATAATAATCCTCTATGTTTGATGGAGACCAGGTGTGTTACCGACTGACTGCAATCTGAACGCTATACGTATTTATGTTAGTGCTTTCTAACTGCATTTGAAACCGCACGTAACATGGAAGGCACTCATAATTGTCACATCTCAAAAAAAAAATAGCAATCGATGGCGCGACGTCGAACATTTCTGATGAGACAGAGGAGACGAGATTATTTGAGGATGAGTCCGAGTTCTTGCTTTGTCGTCCTGGTGTTCAAGTCGTTTATACCGTCATCGTGGAGAACGCTTCGCTGACGCATGCTTAATCGATTGAGATTTATTTTTGGGTGGATTAGTTATGGTCCGGGAGAGGATCTGTTATTGTGTGAAATCACATTTAATTGTATTGCAGGGCATATTAACGGATGTAAGATACCCGAGACCGGTGTCAGCAGATTTCAATTTCCAATACTAACGGTACCTTCCTATGAACTGCAATTCCTAAAACTTTGGTTCAGTAAATACCGAAATTTTGGTATTTTTTTAATGAAAGATGACTCTTAACAGCCGTATGAACATCTTATACAAAACAACGTTTACATACCATTCTTCAAAATGTTATAAACATTTATCCTGCATTGTTTTCCCCTTTAGGATATGTTATTTAACCACTTCGGTCTGAATTACTAGTATTTAACCTAGCGCATGCTTTTGAATTACGTATATCACTGCAATACTTATTCGCAATATGATTGATTTTTAGCGGACATGCGCAGACAAGTGTTTGATTAGATTGGTAAGGCGCAATTAACAGGTGTTAGTCTAGACCATGTAATGAATTACATGTGTGCGTTTCAGGAAATATTTTGTTTTGATATGTGCCAGACAAATCTGACCATTAATTGAAGGAACACTGAAGATTGATCGAGGTAAGTGTCAACTTTTTATGTCAGGGAAGCAGCAAATGTACTTGAACCACCTACGGTGTGGAAAACTGTTTTAATTTGAAAATTCCGGAAGGGGTCAGGTGAGTTGAACGTATGGTGTGGCGTTTGCCTTCCCGGACTCTGTTCATAGTCCGTCTGTCTGGCTCACACTTACTTTTGACCAGCTTCGTAGGCATATAGTAATTCCCTTTGACCAAAGCAAACTAGGATAAATGGTTATAAGGTGTGTTCATTGGTAAGGTCACAGTGATTAAAATATTTAAAGTAATATATTATTTTTCTTACAATTAACAAAAAAGACTCGGGGTGATGTTATTCGGCCAGTAAAATGTTAGTGTGAAAGACTAAAATATGGTAAAAATGGACCTCGACCAAATGGTAAGGTCACAGGGACAAAATGTATAAAAAACACATCAAAATGACTTTTACTGAATAACAAAATGCTACGGATCATCCTATCTGACCTGTAGGATGTTTGGATAAAGGAATATAGATACTTTTCAACTGGATTATGTTGACCTGCTTCCAATGTCATAGATTTGTTAAAAACTTAATATTAATTCTTCTGATTAATTAAGAGATTTACGATGATGATATATATTTGGCCAGGAACGCATTGTTGCATATGAAGTGCTACGTATATTTATTTGTTCAAATGAATGACCTCCACCAACTTTCAATGACAGTTGCAGTTTTTTTCTAACCATTGAGACGACCTCCTCTAAAAAACAACAAGAAACTTATGGTGATGATGTTTGTCAAGTACCATGCTTGGATAAAGTGTTAAAGTATCAAGTTTATTTAAATGAATATCATTTGAACAGACTATCGTGAGTGTTCAAATGAATGTCATAGGCCCACTATCAAGGTCACAAGGGTCTCAGTCAAATATAAGACATATGCATGAAACATTGCGACATGTCAAAGGCGAAACCCCATGTGAGAGGTCTAAGACAATGTTATACGTTAAAGGCAATTCAACATATCAGAGGTACTGATACATGTAGGTCTAGGAACATGACAGAGACCTAGGAACATGCCATAATTCTAGGTAAACGACAGAGATCTAGGAAAATGACATAAATCTAGGAACATGACAAAAGACTAGCGTCATGGCAGAGGTGTAGCCACATAACCGAGGTGTACCAAAATAGCACAGGTGTAGCCACATGACAGAGGTGTAACCCCATGGCAGTGGTGTAGCCAAATAGCAGAGGTGTAGCTACAAGGCAGAGGGCAAGGAACATGACAAAGGTGTAGCCACATGACAGAGGACAAGGAACATGACAAAGGTGTAGTTACATGACAAAGGTGTAGCTGCATGACAGAGGTGTAGCCACATGGCAGAGGGCAAGGAACATGACAAAGGTGTAGTTACGTGGCAGAGGTGTAGCCACATAGCAGAGATGTAGCCACATGACAAAGGGCAATGGACATGATTGAAGAGTAGCCACATGACAGATGTGTAGCCACATGGCAGAAGACAATGGACATGATTGAGGTGTATCCACATGGCAGAGGGCAAGGAACATGACAAAGATGTAGTTACATGGCAGAGGTATAGCCACATAGCAGAGATGTAGCCACATGACAAAGGGCAATGGACATGATGGAAGAGTAGCCACATGACAGATGTGTAGCCACATGACAGAGGTGTAGTCACATGGAAGACGACAATGGACATGATTAATGTGTAGCCACATGACATAGGTGTAAACACATGACAGAAGTCTAGCCACATATCAGAGGTGTATCCACATGGCAGAGGCACTTGACAAAGGTGTAGTTACATTGCAGAGGTGTAGCCAAATATAAGAGGTGTAGCCAAATGGCAGAGGACAATGCACATGATTGACGTGTAGCCACATGACAGAGGTGTAGCCACATGGCAGATGTGTAGCAGGATGGCAGTGGTGTAGCCACATGACAGAGGGCAAATAAAATGACAGAGGTGTAGCAACATGACAGAGGTATATCCACATTACAGTGGTGTAGCCACATTGCAGAGGTGTAGCTACATGGCAGGGGCGCCGAGCATGACACACAAGGCACAAGGCAAAGAACATGACAGAGATAAAATGTTAAAGTATTAGGTTTATTTCAATGAATATCTTTTGAACAGACTATCGTGATTGTTCAAATGAATGGCATAGGCCCACTATTAAGGTCACAAAGGTCTCAGTTAAATATAAGACATATGCATGAAACATTGCGAGTTGTCAAAGCCTCATGTGAGAGGTCTATAACAATGTGATACGTTAAAGGCAATTCAACATATCAGAGTTTCAGCTAAATGTAGGTCTAAGAACATTATGGAATTCTAGGAATATGACAGAGACTTAGAAAAATCACAAAATTGTAGGAACATGACAGAAGTCTAGCCAAATGGCAATAGTGTAGCCACATAACAGAGGTGTAGTCACATGACAGCGGTGTAGCCAAATGGTAGTAGTGTAGCATTATGGAACAGATATATCCACATGGCAGAGATGTAGCCACATGTCATTGGTGTAGCCACATGGCAGAGGGCAATAAACATGGAACAGGTGTAGCCACATGGCAGTTATGTAGCTACATGACAAAGGGCAAACACATTGACAAAGGTTAAGCAACATGGCAAATGTTTAGCAACAAGGAAAATGACCCAGGTGTAGCCACACATGGCAGTGAAGTAGCCAAATGGCAGAGGTGTAGCCACATGGCAGATATGTAGCACAATGACAATTGTGTAGCCACATGGCAGAGGGCAAAGAACATGACAGAGGTGTAGCCGCATGGCAGCGGTGTATCCACATAACAGATGTGACAAAATCAACATAGACACACATCAACATAGACACATACATAGACACTTAAACATAGAGACATACTGTACATAGACACATACATAGAAACATATATAGACACAAACAAAGACACATACATAGACACATACATAGACACATAAATAGACACATACATGGACACATATATAGACACATACATAGACACATTCATAGACACATACATAAACACATACCTTTATTTAAACACATACAAATACACATACATAGACACATACATAGACACATATATAGACACATACATAGACACATACATAGATACATATAAAGACACATACATAGACACACACATAGACACATATATAGCCACAAACAAAGACACATACATAGACACATACATAGACACATAAATAGACACATACATGGACACATATATAGACACATACATAGACACATTCATAGACACATACATAAACAAATACCTTTATTTAAACACATACAAATACACATACATAGACACATACATAGACACATATATAGACACATACATAGACACATACATAGATACATATAAAGACACATACATAGACACACACATAGACACATATATAGCCACAAACAAAGACACATACATAGACACATACATAGACACATAAATAGACACATACATGGACACATATATAGACACATACATAGACACATTCATAGACACATACATAAACAAATACCTTTATTTAAACACATACAAATACACATACATAGACACATACATAGACACATATATAGACACATACATAGACACATACATAGATACATATAAAGACACATACATAGACACATACATAGACACATACATAGACACATATAAAAACAAATAAATAGACACGTATATAGATACATACACACACGCACATATAAAGACATACACACATATACATAGAAGCACATACGTTGACACATTTGCATTGACACACATACATAGAAAACTATATAGACACATACATAGACTCACATACATGGACACATACAGACACACATACATATACACATATATAAACACATATTCATAGAGACATAGATAGACAAATACGTAAACACACACATAAACACTTATACTTAGACACATGTATAGATATTTATGTTATACCCAGTGACACCTATACTTAGACATCTACTTTATCAGATATATAATAATTGATATGTACACTGTTTGTCTATGAAAAAGAAACTTAATATACTTCATTTCCTATTTTACACCGGGGTATAATGATCTAGTGCGCATACGTATAGTTTATAGACGCTGACTTGCTGTGAACTCTCTGACAGGAGATCGGAAAAAATACTTTGCAACTGTTTAGCAACAAGTCGGTGTTGTCGCTGTTAAAGCGCTGGCCTGTCATCATATCATTACTTCCAAAGATCAAAATCCTTATCGAAACCGATTGCCCCACAGTGGAAACTAATGTGCGGTTGTGATACAACATGTCGTAAGACTATCAGGGATCAATGACATTTTAGCTGACATAATCGACTTTGTGCATGTTAAAAAGAAAAGAGAAATTATCCCTAGCCGAGTCGGTAGGTGCAGCTAGTTATTTACCATGTTGCCACCGTTTTAGTAACACAACATTAATATTAATTTAACATCACGCCGAACCACCGAATCAGGGGCATAGCTCTGTTTAACAGCGCATGCGTTGTAATTCAAAAAACACTTGATATATCTTATGTCTTCGTCAATTATTCAGATATTTATTCCACAATTTGTTTTAAAATGTTCAGCGAATTTGATAGGCTCCTATTGTATTTTACACGAACACGACAGGCATCATGAGGGGTTGTCTAGATCTCAGTGGTAGGGATTAGGTCGGTTGGGGGACAGTTTAACAAAGACAGACAGACAGACAGACAGACATTCTTTATTTTTCAATTTCTTACTCTTTATTGATATACGTTAGTGACGCGTCATAAGCCTTTCAAGATACGTCATTTCTCCATTGCATCTATCAGCATTTTCTCAATAAATTTCATGAATTTGTTTGACATCCGATTTTTATACTTAACGTCCTGCCAGAAAATTACACGTTGTTCTTGCTAGTAGTATTTATATGTACATAATTCTCTAAGGTTCTGTTATTGAGATCTCCGTATCAAATTTACTGTTGGCGTCTTTCTAATAGGACACAATGGCTAATTAACTCATTATGATTTAAAAACTAAGAAATGGGTGATAACATTAACCTTATTAACGAAAGCTTTGGATAATTTTGCAGATGTACGCAAAATGTCGTTAAAATGGATCAAACAACGAAGCCAGGGGAAATTATTGGAAAGCCCCCCAGTAAAATAACATACAACCCAATGGGATAATGACGTAACGTTGAAGACTTACATGTACGGCACGTCATTGCATACAACATCTTTCATACATTTCTACACATTTTTCTTTAAATCATCTTTAAGTTAATCGGAAATGTTATAAAAACAAAATTTGATATACCGTGAAATAGAATTTCCCACATTTTTATTTCATATTAATTTTATACTTTTTCTTAAAATCAGAGACGTATACGTCTCTGTTAAAATGGTAGCAAATTTGCAGAAATTCATTTTTTCTGATATAATCAGGTTAAACATAAAAAACGACCTGCATAGCATAATTATTAAGCTAAATATTATATCATATCTTCAAAATCAGCTAACGAAATAATATTGCAGTCTTTTGAAATAAATATCATCATTTATGAAATAAAATTTCGTTCAATTTCATAACAAAACTCATCATTAAAAATCATGAAATATATCTAGAAATGCAAGGAATATATAGCCGTCGCTGTTACCATCCAAGTAAAAAATTTGGGAAAATACTGTACTTTTGGCCCCTACTTGTGATTTGTTGGTTTAGACACACCCATCCCCTATGTAATGCCCACTGGAGTTTATTTATTTAACACGACACAATACGGCAGTCATTTGTTTCCTTTTATGACGTCTGAACGTAAACTTACGTGTGGTTTACGGCAGGTATTTGTTGGCGTAAGTTACGTGAGGTTTGGGGCGTAACTTACGGGTACCCGTAACTTATTTACGTGCACTCGTAACTTACGTGTGCGTCGTGAAACGGACCAAAAAACTTACGTACGGTTTACGGGTACCCGTAACTTTATGTACGCGTCGTGAAACGGCACCCAGAAAAAACTCAATAACAAACAACAACTTGAACAAAGTTTTACAAAAAAAAGAAAATGAAAGAGAAAATGAAGGGAAAGAGTCCTCCTGTGTGCGGCTATATGATGTAAGAGGGATGGACCCGCCCNTTTGAACCTAAAAAAAAAAAAAAATATATATCACTTGTTGGATCAGACTAAAACGAAAAAAAGGAGCAGTTATACCTTAATTGGATAATTAGACTTTTAAAAAGAAATGAGTCCAATGCCTACACACTTAAGAGGGGATGTCACGAACCATCAAGCTTCAATTGGTAACTTAAAAAATTTCGTTTTATATTTTTTAACTTTATATGGACCATTTTAATAGTAATAATTTGTTGCTGCCCTTTGGATTAAATTTTATTATGTTTTTGTTACTTTTGTTGAAAATTATAGTTGTTACCATATTACGAAAATAAACTCAATTTTCATGATTTTCAAGTAGATTTTATTGGCATTTTCTACTGTTCAACATATTTTAATTTATAAGTATATTAATGTAACATGTATAAAGTTTCAAAACAAATTTATTTAAAAAAGTATCGCATTGTAATTATGTTGCTATGGTATCCAATATTGGACCTACTTTAAAAAAAAGCACAATTCTACAAACAAAAATGACATTAAAGTGATTATTTCAACTCCACAACAAGATAGCCGTAAAATGCAAAGTGTTTACAATTGAGCAAGAGTGTCCTGACTATAATCATAAACAAGAAGCCCAATGGGCGTGCATCGCTCACCTGGTATTAATCTCACACTTATAATCTTAAAAGTGGACTAAGATACAGCTACAGGCAGAATATCAGTATTTGATTTATAAGAACCTATTAAAAGATTTGAACACATGCCGCCTGTGACCTTGATTGTCGAACAAAGACATTAGGTTGAAAGTGGATCAAGGTCATTCATTTGAACAAAATTGGTAGCCCTTGATCCCAGCATACTACAGGCCTAATATCAGTACCCTGGACCTTTTGGTTATTGAGAAGAAGTGGTTTGAAGAGTTAACGACATTTGACCCCTGTGACCTTGAAAGTTGGTCAAGGTCATTCATTTGAACAAACTTGGTAGCCCCTCTTCCCAACATGATACAGGCCCAATATCAGTACCCTTGACCTTTTGGTTATTAAGACGAAGTCGTTCATAGTTTTTTTGACATTTGACCCCTGTGACCTTGAAAATTGGTCAAGGTCATTCATTTTAACAAACTTGGTAGCCCGCTATCCCAGCATACTACAGGCCGAATATCAGTACCTTGGGCCTTTTGGTTATTAAGAAGAAGTGGTTTGAAGCTTTTTTTAGACATTTAACCCCTGTGACCTTGAAAGTGAGTCAAGGTCATTCCTTTGAACAAACTTGGTAGCCCTTCATCCCAGCATGCTACAGACCCAATATAAGTACCCTGGGCCTTTTGGTTAGTAAGGAGAAGTTGTTTGAAGAGTTTAAGATATTTAACCCCTGTGACCTTGAAAATGGTTCAAGGTCCTTCATTTGAACAAATTTAGTAGCTCTCAATCCAGCATGCTACAGACCCAATATCAGTACCCTGGGTCTTTAGAGATTATTGAGAAGTAATTGTTTAAAGTAAAAAGTTGACGCCGGACAGACGACGAACGACCGAGAAACATTTTTTGTTAAATAAATCATAGACATAGGTTTGCATAGGATTATTTGCATTATGATAACCTAGAGAAATAAGTGATAAATTTGCCAAAATACCCCTTTAGCAACCAGTTTTATACCTGAGCAACCAATTGTATCCCTTAGCAACAGCATCAACAATGGCATTTTTGTAAGCTATCATTATTTTTTTGTATTCTTGAAAGAACATATAGTACTATATTTAGAAATAAATAATTAATTTACCAAATTACTCCTCAGCAACCAGTTTAATACCTTAGCAACCACTTTTATCCCTTAGCAACAGCATTAAAAAATGATTTCTTAACTATTAAACATTTATTTTTCATTACTGAAAGAATATATATTGTGACACTGAGGACAAAATTAAAAGTTTGCCAAAGTACTACTTGCGACCAAGTTAATGCCTTAGCAACAGCATTAAAAATCTCCTAGTTGTTCATTTAAAGAGAACATACATTCATGAACAATTTCGTTCACAAAAATCCTTACAATCGCAAAAAACTATTATTCTATTATTGACCCTCCCGAGGGAACTGTTCACCTATAGTGTTGTCACCGCATCGGTAGCTCAGTAGATAAAGCGTCCGCTTCCAGTGCGGAAGGTCGTGGGTTCGCGCCCCGGTCAGGCCCTATCTAAGATATTTTAAAATTGGTAGTTGGCCTTGCCAAGTGCTCAGCATTTCGAGGATAGAGCAACGACTGGTGTGCTCGATGTCAGTACCATGTGACTGAATGGGGTATTCATGTCTATCTGCGGCATGGTACTTCAGTGTGCTAGCACTATAAAAACCACCTGGTCTGGCTTGTACAAGCAGATCACTCGCACAAACTCACACGCTCATAAAATGTGTCTTAGATTAATCCTTAGATATTTATAAACTAGTTATCGTCACTAATAGCTGATAAATTACTGATGCGACATTAAACACCAACACAACAACACCACAATAGATGTATCTGAGGTGTATAGTTCCAGAGGAGTAGTGCACACAAGAAATAGTTATAGACAGACAGACGGCCAGACGGACGACAGATGGCAGGGCTTCACATGAGCTCGACTGGTCTCGACCAGTAGAGCTAAATCTATATACCCCATGCAAGATATAATCAATTTATATTCTTCACAAGGCTCCCGATATCAATGAGATTGTTTTCGAACTCTTCTGCGACAAAGGCTTCATTTTGATAGTTATTTTGTGCTGTTTTCCTTTTGCTGAAATAGCTTGAAATTTGCGATGAAGTAAAAAATTGTTCTTGGGAAAACCGCCTTTTTCCATCTTTTTGTATTGTTCTCATCGTGACTGATACTTCCTCAGGGTCATATTTGGGTCCAGTTGCTTCACCTTTTTGGAATAATTCCTTAAGAAAACTACTTTGTTCACTGGAAAATCTTTCCACTGAACGCTTTGACTTCAGAGCCCATCCTCTTGGTGAGGTAGAACAACCAGAAGAACTGTTTAAAGAGCTTTTTACAAGCGTTGACCTCTTTGTATATATTTGCTGAACATATTCTAACTTAGCTTTGTCTGGGAGGGATGTTATGTCTTGATGTACATTGATGATCCCATTTATCCAGATGGTTATTTAAATTTCAATATTTCATGAAAGTGAGGAGGTAATGTGGTTCTGGACATGTAAATATAGAAGTATTGTCAGTAATATCCTCGCTTTGTGGATTGTTTACAACATCTGTATTGTTTCATATGCTGCCTGGTATAACTTCTACTCCAGGTTATGATACAGGAACCAGTTTGGAAGTCTTTACAACTTCATCTGTTGAGTTTGATTTTAGAACTGTAATCGTTGGAAAATTGTCATTTACCTGAAAAATGCTGTTGACATGATCATCATGATAGTGAAAGTTGTTTCAAGTTGTAATAACTTTAACTGCTTTTTTTTTACAATTCCACATGGCGGAGTAGCCGTAACAACTTCAACTTTCTTTATGTTTGACTTGACGACAGCATTCAAAAATTCACTAGAAGTGGTGACATTATCGCTTTTATTCACAAAACTTCTAATAGACCCTTTGAAAAGTACAGCCCTTCGGTCACTTATACTTTTTCCACCTTGTGGGTCAGCAAAATCTACTTGTACCACTTTTAGAACACACTCTTCATTCAAACATGGAACAATGAGATTGCCTCTACACTATGAAAACAACCAGTGTTGTCTAATCTGATAAAAGCTATTAAATTTAGGTTTTTCGCTTTTAACCTCAAAATAGAATCTTTGAGAATGGCGTTTGATGTTGTAGCATCTTTATTCGCATTGTCAAATATATGGACAATAGTGTGACAATGAAGATCTCAATTTTTTTTGTATGTGCCAACAGTTACATGTATGTGCCAATTTAGGCCTCTTTTCGCAAACAATTTTTATTGGGACTCCCTATAAATCATTGGAATAAGTTTCATTGCCCAATCTCTTTCTAGTAGAACATCGCCATCAGCTAAGTTTTATAGTATGGCACTTCCTGCTCTGTCTTGATTCACTGATCTTAATAAGAGGTTCTTCCAATCTTCCAATGCCTTCACACTATGAAAAACAAAAAATCAAATACATGTATTACTGTCATTTTTGCCATTATAATGAACCATTTCACTTTTTTGTTTAAGAAATTATTGACACAGAGATGAGTTTATGATAATTTTAACACAGTTACTTCCTTAATGTCAGATATTTTACCAAAGGCAATAACAAATTTGTTTGACTATATATTGATTATAGTTAAAGTGGGTTGTCTTCTTTTGCGGATGATCATGATGATCGTTTCACTTTAATCTATGATTATACATATACTATTGTTGTGCACCTTTCCATGGTCAGGAATATGATAGTCCTTGATGTTTCCTTGTAGTGTCTAATTTTTAGTTTACAAAATGATGTGTCAGCACTGTGCCGTGCCTATGAATGTGTTACTGTTAAGGATCATTCGGAGTTCTCTTTGCTCTCTTTGTCGTGTGGGTCCCAACACAGTGAAGACTGTGGTGGTGTGACCTCTGAAAGTGTATAGTTGTTGTTGGTGGAGTTGGGTGCGTTTATGACATTGGACTCAGATTGTTCATTTTCCAAATAATACCTGTATAAAAGCCCTGAAGTACATCTGTGTGACCTTATATGCAGCAAACACAATACAGTTGTAATACATGTTTTATGTCCATCCTCGTAGAAGGCGGGGCATATTGCTTTGCAACTGTCGGTCGGTATGTTTGTCGGTCGGTCTCGCTCAACATCTTTTGCAACTGATAACTTGAGAACACTTTGTCTCACATACTTTATACTTGGTAGGCTAATACACATCAACATGCATATGATCCTTATTGATAAGAATGTCTGTATGTCAAAGGTCAACGTCACTTCCAGGCCCGACAGGGGCTATGCACTTAGTGCAACAGATAACTGGATAATGCTTTACCGCACAAATGTAATACTTGGTAGACTGATAAACTTTAACATGCCGATGATCCATATTGGTAGACAGGTCAGTGTGTCAAAGGTCAAGGTCACCGCCAGGCCCAACATGTTCTGTTCACTGACTGCATCTTGTGCAACAGATAACTGGAGAATGATGTATACCACAAACTTCATACTTGGTAAGCTGATACACATCATCACGCCAAATATCCCATTGATGGGCAGATTAGTATGTTAAAGGTCAAGGTTGCTGCCAGGCCTGATATGTTGGGGAAGGGAGCATATATGTTTTACAAAAATTTCTTATAAAATACAGAAATGCATAGTGGTTCGCTCACCTAGCAAACGTGGACTAAAATAAAACTAGCAGTGATATGATTGATTGATTGATTGAATGGGATTTAACGTCCCTGTCAAGATTATTACACTTATATCGTGATGTCATCAGATATAGGTGAAGGTGCAGAAACTAGGCCTATGCAATGCACTTATGGCGTATGCAGTGAGTGTTCTTTATCGTGCCAATGCCTGCTGTGACAGGGAATCACGGTTTAAAGTCTCACCCGAAAGACCAAGTGGTGTCAGGAGATGATAAATCATCATTATATCAATCGGGTAAAGTTTGGATCAAATCCACCAAGTAGTTTCATATATTTGAACAAGAAGCCCAATAGGCCTTAATGCTCATCTGAGTATAACTGAATATGACAGATATAAAATTATAGATATTATGCGATTGTCAAATGATCTTGAACAAAGATCAAAGTAAAATATTTCACAAATGTGTTAGCCTTTCAAGAATAGAATGAAAATATGAAGTTTCAAACTACCAAGCCTTTTTGATTGTGAGAAAATAAATTTATTGCGCAAATATTTTTGCAAACTTTGTTAGGCCTCATGAGAAGATGCTACGTAAGACATTTCAAGCGTCTAAGCCTTTTTGTGTGTGAGAAGAAGTCCTTTAGAGGAGTTTACCCCATATAGTCATTGTGACCTTGAACGAAAGTCAAGGTACAATATTTTTGCAAACTTTATTAGGCTTTACGAGTAGTTTTTATATACATGTATGAAGTGACAAGCTTCTAAGTCTTTTCGTTTGTTAGAAATGGTTGTGTTAAGGATGTTACCAAATATGGTCACTGTGACCTTGAATGAAGGTGAAGATCAACTATATTTTGCAATTTTTGTAGCCCTTAAAGTGTATATGATATACATGAATTTTGGTGCTTCCAGGCCAACTGGTTCATGAGAGAAGTTGTTTAAAGATTGTCACATTTAAGGTCACTGTGACCTTGAATGCAGGTCAAAGCAAACTTTTTTCACGTACTTTGAAGGGATTGGCTCATTGAGGCTTCCTCTAAAGTTGCTTCAAAATTGGCATAGTGGGTCTGTAGGAGAAGTCGTTTGAGTAATTGTTTACGGAACAACAACAGCTCACATGAGCCTTCGGATTGATTAATTATGTATAGTGGTTCTTAAGAGATGAGAATGTAACGATAACAGACTATAGATAATAGGTGCAAAGTGATCGCAATAGCTCAGAATGGTCTTTGTCCAGGTGAGCTGAAAAGTTGTATGTTTCTTTAAACCTAATCAAACAAACCTTATAATCAAGCTTCAAATACTGTTTACAACTGGATAAGCGTTTGCCTTTGCTCCCTCTGCCACATAGTTATCAAGGCCTTTCATACTTTTCCTAATATGAGGTTCAATTGTCTCTAATATTCTCATATTTGATCTATCACTTGCAACATCAGTAATTCCCGATTCCCAACAACAAGTCTGGTACTGTTCTACAACAATTTTCAAAAAATGATATATCAACTCACAACAAGCAACTTCGTGGAATGTATATCCCCGCTTGCAGGACATATTGTAGGTTAACATTATTTGGGTTAGGTTTAAACATGTGAGTATCGTGCTGTTGAGACATAATGTATAGTTTGAAACTTGAAGAAGAAAAATAAGCCCTATACCTCATTGATTATTCATAAATCTGCACAAATCACACCGGTTGGCAAACTTAGCATGAGTCGGATGTGCATACGGAATTTGGTTGAAACATTTGAAACATTTGAACAATATCGACAGCTATTATCACATGAAAACCAAAGAGTGCCCGAGATGGGTGGAAAGACAGAGGAACAAAAACATTGTTATCAAGTTTGATGAAAATTGGCTAATATTTGCTAGAGTTATTAAGTGGAAACTACTGAAAATAACGTTTTTCGTTAATCAAGGGCCATAACTCTGCCAAATGGAGTCTGATCAAAGTGGTTGTCAAACGTGGCCGAGGCCTTAATGTGGTGAACCCTGTTACTAAGTTTGACGACAATCGGATAATATTTGCGAGAGTTGATGAACAGAAACAGCAGATAATGATGTTTTTCGTTATTCAAGGGGCAATAACTCCTCTAAATGAGGTCCGCTGATAGTGGTTATCGCGCTTGACCGAGCTAAGGCATTTAACCCTGTGACCAAGTTTGAAGAAAATTGGTTAACATTTGTTGTAATTATTGCACGAAAACAATTTCAAGGGGCCATAACTCCACCAAATGGGGTTCGCTGAAAATGATCGTCGAACTGAGTTGAGCCCTTAAAGCATTTAACACTGTGACCAAGTTTGAAGAAAATTGGTTTTAATTTGTTGTATTTATTGCACGGAAACGAAGCGCGGCAGAAAAAGACGTTTTTCATTATTCTAGGGGCCATATCTCATCTAAATGGGGTCCGCTGAAAGTGGTCATTGAAATTGGCTGAGCCCTTAAAGCATTTAACCCTGTGACCAAGTTTGACGAAAATTGGTTAAACAGTTGTTGTAGTTATTGGACGAAATCGAAGACAGACAGGCCCAAATTTAAAATCATTGAAATGTAAAACCCTTACCACTTGAACATTTCCTTATCATGTTCTGGATGTATGTAAGATTTCAAGAAAATCTATAAAAGTATGTAGGAGGAGTTGAAGACACAATGTGTCCAGGTAGGTAACACACATTTATAATTTCAAAGGTGCATAACTCTCACACAAATTGTTAGGATAAAAAAATAATTTGTGTCAAAAGCTTAACTCATAAAGCTGAATAAGTATACAACGTTTGAGAGTTTACAATGTAGTTCAGACAGACGACCGACTGATTCCTATATACCACGAACTTTGTTTGGAGGGTGTATATCATGTATAATAAAGCAAGACATATACAATATTCATGAAATAAGTACATGTACATGCATTATCAGTGTATAAGATGAGGAGGTGGCACCATCTTCATTGTGAATATATTCTTTCCCTTGAAGAGGTGATCCATCAATGAACCTCCTCGTTGTTGTTTCCTGTTTAAATGAACCATACATTTAAGCCTTTAAAATTTTATATTAATCAAGCTTCATAATGTTACAGATAGATTATATCACACCACCCTGTTGGTTATGATATGTATCCACTCCAACTCCAGATACATGTGCAATGTAGTTAAAAAAACAAATTCAAATGCATGGCAAGCCTCACATTTTTGAATTTTGACAATATAACTAAGTGGATATTTATCGTAATCAACAGGGTAAAGTGGAAGAATCTTTTTCTCTAATGAACTAATGTAAAATGCTGAGTCTAACTTTCCGAATGGAGAAATCAAAATGTATCACACAGTTTTTTGTTGTTGTGTCGTCTGTTATTTATGGTATTTTTTACAGATTGCTCTGTTTGTTTTGTATATTTCAATTACTAATTGAATATAGTAACGAAAAGACAAGGTTCATTGTCTTCCCTTTTTTAAATTCAAAATGTTGTACATGTAAATTGAGCTCCACATACATACATGAATATCATACATGTTTTTTAATAAAAGGGTAAAACTGTCTTTGAGATATGATTAATCCCACATTGATGTATATTACTTTAAAGTTCACCTTTCCTAAAGTAAACATATATTTTACCATGCCATAATTCCTTTCACAGTGATATACCTAGATTCACATAAAATGTCTGCTATTGTAATAGAATTATTACCACTTCTGAGACCGCAGCAATTGCATTTTCTTCAGAAATATTATTTACAGGTGGCCATAGTGGAGAGTTATCCTCTTCCCAGATGGCATGTACCATATCACTCCTAAATTTTTGACATACTCTAGTAATACAAAAAGCTACAATACCATTAAGATAGTTTAATTAGTAGAAAGTGTGTACAACATATTTCATGTTCTTGAAAACTGAACAGCTAATGCCAGTATGTTATCATGGTTAAGTCTGTTTTTTGTAACAATGTAATGACACCTTTGTCAGGAAGGGAATATATTCTCAGAAGGTGACTGTTTAATAGATGATTTAGTTGGACTTCAGACATGTTGGACAGGTGTCCCTAGTCTGACATATATAGTAAAATGTCCCTACCTGTACTACATTTTTTTGTAAAACTGGGTTTACTTATGAGTTTGTCTATTTATTCTATTATGTTGGAATCGAAATGAAAATGCAAAATGGGCAGATAATCCTTAAATCTGAGTTTGACTTCAATGGTAAAACCATAACCCAATCGTTAACCTTAAAAATAAAATATATTTACAAGCTCCTACAGGAAAAAGAATCCCAAACTTTCCATGTATAGCTCTGGACTGCTGTATAGAAACTGAGGCCCTCTCTATTGTCCTCTTACCATTGCAAATTTGAAGGGTTTTTTTCATCATACAAAGTTTTGATGACCTCCATCCTTTACGCAAGTTGAAGCGGTGGTTAGGACAAATTGTTAAACGGTCAGTGTCGTGTTCAAAAATTCCAGCACGAAATTTAATAAGTTGTAGCTCATTATAAACTGATGATGGGTTGATTCTGTATTGTGAAAGGTTTGCATTAACGTTGTCAAGACAAGAATGGAAGAAACATATCTGGGATGATGGTTTGATGTTAAAACTAGTATTACAAGGGATATACCTGGAAAAATTGGCAAAGGAACACCCCATCTATAAGAGCATGAACCACCCTAAAGAAAATAAAATAATTAATGCTGTTGCTGTCTGTCGTCTGCTGATGTGGAGGCTGCCATCTTTAAAACTATCTTCCCTGCACTTACTATTGAAGAGCTCCTTCAAGGGAGATAATTTCACACCCAAATTATGTTAATTGGTGCTCTAGATTATCATTGTTTCCCGAACCGCTGTTATTAGGCTTCTCAATTTTATTCGCGATCGAAATTGAGTAGGGACGGTACTTTCCGGATATATATAATTTATACAATTCTATTGGTGCAGAGCTAAGACAAAAACAGTTGAAAGAGTTGGTTTTTTTTCAGAATATTTTATTGTACTGATCTTTTGTACAAAAGGAATTGGGCAACAGGCATAGCCTATATAAGCCCTCTCCTTACAAAACATAACAGTATATACATAACATATAAATGTTACTTTTACAGATGTTTCTTTAAGTATTAAAATAAGAGATTATTTGTACTTGTGATTGGAAACCATAAATAAAAGTTTGGGTATTGAGTGGAATAGCATCACTTATCGCTGACAGAGAGTTAAGTAATATTAGTCGTTGGTTAGAAAAAAAAGGACAGTGCAAGAAAAAAAAGATCACGATCTTCGAAGGGGGAGCCACATATACAAGCAGGGCTATCATTTAGATGTGCATTAAATCTGAATTTAAATTAATTGCAGAATTTCTTAACTGACATAATGTTATGTTAATTTTTCTATCACCGTGATATTTACAAATGTTACTACATATTGGGTGAACATCATCCATATGGGATGAACGTAAACATTCCTTTTTCAGAGCTCCAAGAGATGTCATAGTGGGAAACAGACAGGCTGGGTTGTTCCATTCTGACATCAGTTTTGGAAAATAACTAGAGTTATATAAATGCGTTCTTGGTATTGGAATGTCAAATAACCTATTATGTCGAAAGTTGTAATGTTCAAAGTTATTAAGAAAGGGCAGTATCAAGTCTGAGACATGAGATGGACAATTGTTATTAAAGAATTTAAAAAATGCAATATTTTGATGTAAATGTCTTCTTTTATAAAGTTTAACAAAGCCAGTCTCCCAAAATAAAATGTTATGGTTCGTTCCTCGTCTTAAACCAGAAATAATGCGTGCTGCTTCAAGTTGGATTGACTCTAAGACGTTGCACTCTCTCTGGGAACAGTTAGCCCATACAATATCAGCATATTCGAGGATTGGACGAACATATGATATATATATTGTTTCAAGGGATGTTCTATCAATCTTAAATTGTAACATTCTAAGTATATTCAGTCTTTGTATATGCTTTTTCATAAATATATTTTATATGAGTTGACCAGTTGGCTTTGCCATTGAAAATAAGACCAAGGTGTTCATGATTAATAACATTATTAATAACTGCATTATTAAAAAAATAGATTAGGATGCAACGTCTCAGAGTCGACCCGCCTTGAGAAAAGTAGAGCCTCCGTTTTATCCGGATTAAAGATGATACCCCATTTATCAGCCCAGATAGAGATTTTACGCAAGTCTTCATTTAGTATGTCAGCAGCTTCCTGTCTGTTTTCCTCTATCAATGCATATAAAGATGTGTCGTCAGCGAAAAGCTTGACATTAGAGATTAAATTTTCTCCGATATCATTTATGTACAGTAAAAATAAAAATGGCCCTAAAACTGACCCCTGTGATACCCCCGCCTTTAACGTTTTCCAGTTAGATTTATATCCATCAAAGACCACCTTCTGTCTCCTATCAATTAAATACGAAGAAAACCATTTCAAAATATTACCGCAAAACCCTCTTCTTTTTTTAATTTGAAAATTAAACCATCATGCCAGACCCTGTCGAAAGCTTTGCTGATGTCACAAAATATCATTCTAGCTTCTTTACCTTTATCCAAGTGCTTTACAATTGCATCATATATAACTAATAATTGGTAGACAGTTGAATCTTTAGGTAGAAACCCTGATTGATTCTTAGAAACAATATTATATCTTGAGAGATAATTAAACATATATTTAAAAACAATTTTTTCAAGAAGTTTACTAAAAATAGGAGTAACAGAGATTGGTCTATAATTAGATGGGTTACTTCTTGCACCCTTGCACTTGTACACGGGTGTAACATGAGCATTTTTCCATGCAGAATGGAGAATACCGGAGGAAATAGATTTACTGAAGATTAGTAACAGAGGTCTTAATATAGATTGAGATACCCATTTAATAAATTTTGGAGGGATGGAATCAGTGCCTTGGGGTTTATTAGTATTGAGTTGGTGAAACTGGTCAATGATGTCCTGTTCTGTAATGTCAAATGTCGAGAAGCTGTGCTCTGGCCGGTTACAGTCGGTTGGCAAATCATCAGCATTCTTTCCGGTTTCAGATATTGATGAAAAATAATCGTTAAAAGATTCAGCTATGTTGACGGGATGTATTTTGAGTGTGCCATTAATAACCAGAGGAGAGTCAATTTCACATTTATTTTTAAGATTCATAACAGATTTTGCAACACGCCACCATTTCCTCGGGGGTATGGATTTGTCTATTAGAGAAGATTGTAATTTTGAAAGATATTTTTCTTTGGCCTCATGTATTAATACAATTACTTCATTCCGAATAGTTCTAAATTTGTTCCAGGAGGCTGGAGTATTGTATAATTTGGATTTAGAATGCTGACGATTTCGTTGTCTTATATTCAGTCTTATGTCATTAGTCATCCAAATTTTATCGTTAGACCTAATAGTTACAGTTTTATGAGGAACAAATTGATCTAAGGCAGATAGGATTTTGTCAGAAAGAAAACAAATCATGTTTTCAATATCCCCATGTAGTTCAACATCCCAGTCAATTGAATTTAGATAAGTATTGGCTCCGTCAAAGTCAGTATTATTAAAGTAAAGTAATGTTTTCTTGTATGCACGTTTCTTTAAGGTTTTGAAGTTTAGGTCAGCACTGACAGGACAGTGATCACTGCAGGAAGGAGGATGGACTGTGCTGTTAGTTACAAAGTTTATGTTATTAGTTATTATGATATCAAATGATGTTGAAGATAAAGGAGTAATCCTGGTAGGTTCAGAGACAGTATTTTCAAAACCATATTTTAATAATAGTCGATGAAAATGAGAGTTTGGATTAAGATTTAACATGTTAACATTTATATCTCCTACCAGCACAACGTCTTTTTGCAGATCAACAATACTGTCAAAATTGTTGTCAAGTCTATCCCAAAAGCCTACGAGAGAGTTAGGGTGTCTGTATATACAACCAAGAAGAATGGGTTTATTATTAGTGGTTACCTCAATCCATATTAGTTCAAGATCATCTGAATCTAAATCAACTCTACGTTTAATATTTATGTTATTTTTGGTATAAATAAGTACCCCGCCTCCACAATTATTAGTCCTATCCTTTTGAAAGAGGGGGTCATACAAGAAAAAAGATAAAAATGACAAAATAATTTAAATGAGACCCACACAATTATTTCTTATTGATGCCTTCACCATTTTACTTACTAAAACATATTATAATTGGAGAACTTGGTCACATTAGTACATTTTTACCAAATTCCATGGCCCCCCACTCTTTCTTAATGGTTTCCATGGTAACGCAATGCAATATTGCAATAAAATTGGCCTTATATCTTAGCAGTGGATTCATTGACCAACAATAGAACAAACAAAAAATCAAATGAAGCAGTTTCAATCATTTTTATTGAGGAAGCTTAATGGTTCGTGGCATCCCCTCTTAATGAGAAATGCAAAATGAATCATTACCGAATATGAAAGGTTGGCTTCATTATATTTTATTGTTTATAAATTTGTGATAATATATATATATACATATTTGGCGATCTAGAAATTGTTTGATATGTTTGTGCTTTAGTTCTTCATTTGTTAACAGCTATGGTCATTTAAGGACGATTTAAATATTTACTAGCAGAATCGCCAAATTGAAATTCCTCTCAATAATTCGTCAGTTATACTATCAAGCAACACCTATCGGACGTCTGGCATGGTCTTACACCGACGAAATGTATCAGTGGCTAAGCCACTATTTACAACATCGGGCACAACCAAATTATCATAGGCGAAGACACATGTCTCGGGGATGACATAACAACATACCTTATACATGTGATAGAGGCCATTATGTTTGCAATACCTCCATCAGAAGTCCAACCCAGGACAACTAGTTTACTGGTCGTACGGAGTACAACAGAGCTAAAGAGAAAGTCTCCCTAACAGAGGCATAAGGAAGCAGCTAGTATTCTACAAGGGTGACTTATTCCCCCTGTTGGAAAAACGTCGTACCGATATTTCGAGGCGGTCATAGCGATTCTTGTGAAAGTTTCCCTTGTATTTTGTCAATACATCCCGGTGTCTACAAGGGTGCCAATGTAAATGAAATAGAGGTTATTATTTTCCAGTGCCTCCGCCAGGAGTCGAACCCGGGACCTCTGGCTTACAAGTCTTACGATCTACCGAAGGAGCTTAAAAGAAATTCTCCCGAACAGAGACGGCAGGAAGCAGCTAGTATTTTACCAGGGTGACATACTTCCCCTCCAGGACATAAATCGTCCCGATAGTTCGAGGCGGTCATAGCGATTCTTGTGAAAGTATCTCTAGTGTTTTGTCAATATATCCTGGTGCCTACATCGGTGCCAATGTACATGAAAGAGAGGTTATTATTTGTTAATGCCTCCGCAAGGAGTCGAACCCGGGACCTCTGGCTTACTGGTCTTACGCTCTAATGAAGGGGCAAACGAGAAATTCCTCCTAGCCGAATCGGTAGGTACAGCTAGTAATTGACCATGTTGACATATACATGTCTCACCGTTATAGCAACACAACATTAATAATTCAACGTCACGCCGAAACACCGAATCAGAGACATAGCTCTGTTTAACAGCTAATGCGTTGTAGTTCAACACACTTGATATATCTTGTGTCTTCGTCAATTATTTAGAAATTTATTTTATAATTTGTTTTTCAAATTTCAGTGAATTTGATAGGCTGTTCGGTTCCTGTTGTATTTAACAAGAAAACGACAGGCATCGGATAATTATATCATATGCTTACAATGGCTTACGACTGACGTTCGATCACGTGTTGGATGCTATGCCAATGTTCATAGTCTATATCTAATAAACATAGATTGTATCCCGAACGAAGTAATAGTAGTGCTTAAGAAAGCAGACGGTTTATCGCTGATTTCATTAAATCATTAAAGAAGTTAATGGCGGTTCTCTATAAAGGCAGGAGTGGGATGTTGCACAATCAATGATACTTAAAATCCATTGACCGCTACATGTAAGATACGAAATTGATAGTAAGAATGGAAAAATATTTTGACGTCATCTGAGGAGACGTCGACATGGTTTATGAACATGTCGCCGAAAAAATCTTAAATCAATTGATACATATTTGCATTTTCCGAAATAATTTTGTTGTGTAAATAGTCGGGAGTGACATCGACTTACCGTTAACAAGTCTAGAGAATATTACCGACATATGTAACCTTAATCGGTTTCATAGTTTGTAGATCTAATTCATATTCGTTATTTCTACTCCTCATGCTAACATTTTTTTAGAAGACGATTTTTAGGTACTGTTTTTTATTTTATATTAATAAGAGGCAAGTCGATGTCACTACCGAACATTTACACGAATACATAAAAACAAATAAAGATGTTGTAGTCATGAAACTATTGCAGTCATGAAACCAACCACTTTTCCCTTATCATGGGCCATGGAAAATATAAAGGATCTTACATGAGTGTCCATGTCAAATTGAATTTATTAAACGAGTTCAATGATTTTATTGTAATAATTTTAAGAAATTCAACATGAAATCGACACGAATGTAAGATTCTATTTATCACATCACGTTAATAGTTTAAAAAACAAATCTAACACAATTGTGTGTTATCAGATAACTCTGCATAGGTCATAACCAAAGTATTCCGATCATAGCGTTGTCGTTCCGCGCAGTGCAAAGTAGTTCACAGTTTTTATAAAAATAAATATTTAATACAAGTAGTACCTGTAGAGGCGTAGGAATATGTTCCAACGGTTTTGGCCAATCGCAAAACCTCTAGATTGTATGACATGTAGGTAATAGCATATTTATGACATTGCCGTATGACATAGTAAAATGGATCATATATGTTGTAAAAATGGTTTGAATGGTCGCTAACAATGTATCAGGGACATGTTTTAATAAAGTTTACTGTTTTTGTTTCAGATGTTTGCGTCTCGGCAAATGTCGAAGATGATGATCACAGCAGTGATCCTTTGGTTCAACGCATTTAGGACAGGTATCTTTACTGTTACCTTTATGTCTTAACTGTTCCCCGTATGTTTATACTGTTACCCGGATGTCTATACTCTTACCCATATGTCTATACTTTTACCAGACACGAAATATATACGCATCTGGGACAGGTATATTTACTGTTACCTTTATGTCTTAATTGTTTCCCGTATGTTTAGACTGTTACCCGTGTGTCTATACTATTACCCGTAAGTTTATACTGTTACCCATATGTCTATACTTTTACCCGTATGTCTATACGTACGTACCCGTACTTGTTGAAAGATGAATTGTTTTCCTCACGCCACCCGACCACCCATATGGTTATTATCAAATGTGTTATAACCTCACAAAACAGATGCGTGTGTTTATATGCCAATTTTAATAATAATCGCGTACGCAGGACTTTTTATCTCGTACGTACGACATTATTTATTTTTCATTCCAAAAAAAGGCACGAATAAGGTTTCGTAGGTCAGCATGTTTTGTACCCAAAACAACCCACTTTGAATCGATCTTACTGGTACTTTGCCGAGATGAACAATTTAGAACCTGCGATGAAATACGACAGAAAACGTAGCATCTGTTCCTCCAACTCTTCATGTATATTTTATTTTATTTTATTTTTCATTAACACGACTTCATGTTCATAGTACCTAATAACCACCATCATAAAGTCCATAGTTTTAGAGTGTATTACAAATATAAGTATAACGAGACGCTTGACTTCACAATAATACATTCCTTACTTCTTCATCCGATAATGATGGCGGAGATAGCTCGATATGTAGATACGATTAAGATATATAAACTGTATGCACATGGAATTCCTTAATTCTCCAAGGGTTACGCTCACTTATGTTCATAGTGTGTTTGTTAATGTACAATCAACAGCTGTAACCGACAATGCCAACCGAAAACACGATATCGTTATCAGGAATTTAACAGAAAAATGGTGACGGTGGATCAGAATTCACAAAACAAAGAGTAAATGCTATGATCAGAGATGGCCTCCGGCTACCAAATATAAACATTCTACAAGCAGAAGGTAAACAAAAACACCGGAGAGGTGATAAGCCAGGAGTTGTGATTGCTATCATCGAGACATTGGATCAAAAACACTCAGTCATGAAGAAAAAGAACACTTTAAAACAGTGTCGCGATTACTCCAATGTATATATTGATAATGACATATCTCAAAGCGAGCTGGATACACAGTGTCCTCTTCAAACTGTTTTGCGGGAAATAGGTAAACAACACGACTATAAGGTGTACGGTAACAGAATCGTAAAGGTAAAGGAACCGGAGCGTAATGACACGGGTAACGTGCACTCTGACTCGGACGGATGGAGGATCGTACAGCGCAGACACACACCGAATCGTGACGAGCGCCGCGTTAATCGAGATCATGGCTTCGCTACCGACAGGCGTCATGATCAACGTCAAGGTAGACGTCATCCGCAACGTGATAATCACTCTACTCAGAATTATAGCCGCAATTAAACGCCGCTAGGCCAGTCTTCGACTAGGTGGTTGAAACATTAATGGGTGGTCCAGGCATGAACAGGATAACTCTGTTTTTAGAAGTAAGGTAACCCAACATTTTGAATTCGATGTTTTTTGACCAGTAACGAACAGATAGCGGTTGACGGATATCGCTTTTTTGGTCACAATAGGAAAAACATTCATGCCCGTGCCAAGCGTGGTTCAGTTGGCATTGGGTTCCTTCTGAAAAACACTTTGTTTAACTTTTTTGACGTTTCGGATCTCAACAAAGAGAAGGAGGACGTGTATTGGACAAAATTGAAAGCGAAGTCTGATGAATTCACAATATGTTTATGTGTGTGTTACTTTCCTCCAGAAAGCTCCAAACACTCATATGATCCTTATATTGCGTATTCAGTGTTCCTACGTCAAGTACACATGTACCAAAATGAAGGACAAATATTCATATATGGTGATTTCAATGCTAGAATAGGTGATCTATCGGACTATATTGAAGGAATTGACTGCGTTCAGCCTAGACATTCTATATATGCCGATGTAAATTCTTACGGTGACCATTTAGTTGACTTTTGTATCGACTCCAGTACGTGTATAATAAATGGGCGCTACAACGTCGGTGACGACAACTTCACGTGTGTGTCTAGGAGAGGGAGAATTGTCGTTGACTATATGATCGTGCCACACGACCAACTGCTCTATTTTGTTGACTTTACGGTAATGACAATGTCTTCCGTAAAAGAAAACGTCAACGGTAATATTCCTAACTCTCATCATATACATTCATTATTGGAGTGTACAGTAAACCTGCCTGATGATATAGGAATCGCCATTACTTACCGAAGTCTCCAAACTGATGTCAACGATATATCTGACACGCAGAGACGTTATAACGCAAAAAAAGTTCCGGATGATTTTCTTGTCGGACCCCAGTATTTACCAAGCATCAACGAAACAATCGAATGTTTGGAAAACCATCTATGGAATAGCTCTGACGTTAACTCTGCGTATGAAGTTTTCGTAGATTTCCTAAATGTAAATATGGATAACGTTGGCATGCGAATCCGTAATAAAACCACTATACGTCCTAATAAAAAGTCATTGAACAGTTGTGGGATCGCACAACGTTACACGATTTGCGGTGTGCGCACGATGTGTGCACGGTGTGTGAACGGTGTGTGCACGCTGGGCCAACGATAAAAAGCTGAACGATCATTGGTTGCGCACATATGTGCGCACGATGGACGGACGTTGTGTGATAACAATCGTGGTTGGTGTAAATTGAGGAATGCCTTAACAATTTATACGGTTTCTTGTTAAACATATAAACTTGATGTTTACGTATGTTTCTATATTCTAGCAACATCTATAAACTTATCTTTCTGTCTATAAATTCTTATATCTAGGAATTGTGTTTTCTGTGTTTTTAAACAAACTTAATCGACACATGTAAAATTACAACACAACCCCGTATACAGGTAAACATAACCATTGTGTACATGTACCTGGACCGTAGTTTTCTCCCCGCCTGGGGCATTTACGTAACTCGTCGGGTAAGGCCGGGGGTGTGAAAATCCAGGTGAAGGGGAGCTATATATAGGTAAACGAATACAAATAACAAATCCTTTTTATGACGGTAAAACGGTATCGCATATCAGCTCTGTGTGTCAGGCACTGGTCAGGTAAAACTCCGGACACTCATACAATTGTTATTTACCTGTTCTGTTACCTTGGAGCCAAACCCATTCTTGACAGCCTAACGGTCACTGTAATACTGTGTAATACGCATTGTGAAATTGTATAATCTTGATTATTGGGATGAGAAATTACAGATATATACACAGTGTACATTATCGCATACAAGCCTTACGTATTTTTGTCATTCCGTAATTTTGATCTACAAACGATACCAAATCGCACAGTTGTGCGGAGAGAAGCGCACAACGGGGCGAACGATTGCTAAATCGCACAGTTGTGCGCACCATGTGTGGACGATGTGCGGACGGTGTGTGAACGATGTATGCACGGTGTGCGCACGCCATTTTTGGTGCGTTGTGCGGTCCCACAACTGTACAAACCGTATTGGAACAACGAACTGCAATGTAAATGGAACTCTGTGATTGAAAAAGAACGTAATTGGCTCAGATGAGCTGATAATCAGAAATCACAAAAACGTCAACTCAATTTTGCATTCTGTACAGAGCGTAAGGATTTCGATGAATTGCATAGAAAAGTTAAACGACAGTTTCAAGCGCAACAAATGAATGAATTGCGTATTAAACTTGAGAAACCTAATTCGAGGGATTTTTGGAAAGATTTCGGGAAAATTGGGATTGTAAATGACAAGTGTACGGCTATACCTCTACAGGTTAAGGATATTGATGGTAATATTATTACTGACACGTGAGATGTCCTCGAGCCTTGGCGAGCAAACTACGAGAGCCTGTACGCAACGGATCAGGAAACTCCAATGTATAACGAGGAACATTATGATATGGTTAAGGAGCGTGTTGCAAATAACACGGTTCCATTACAGCATAATCTGGATATTTCCGTCCTTAACGCACCGATTCAATGTCAGGAAGGTATGGAAGCACTAAGGCGTACAAAAATTGGAAAAGCTGCAAGTATCGACCATATTCCAACGGAAGTGCTCAAAAACGACGCTTGTGTGGATATTATGTTTTCATTAATTAGTCATTGCTTTAACTATAGAGTTGTTCCGGATAAATGGAAACAAGGTTAAACTTTGATCAAATGATCGTAAAACCTAACAACCCTGACCCTATGGATCCATTAACGTATCGGGGTATAGCCTTGTTGTCCGTTTCCTGTAAGGTCTATTGTGATATCATCAACCGTCGTCGTAGCGCCTGACTGGAAAAACGTGGTATTCTACACGATGCTCAAAACGGTTTTCGCAAGGACAGAGGTTGTCAGGACCATGTGTACTCACTTTCGTGAAAAACCAAATAAATGCTAAGCAGTCGACGTTTTCGTGTTTTATAGACCTACGTAAAGCCTTTGATACGGTCGTCAGAGACTGTTTATGGTATAAGATTTTACAGTATACAATTGGTTCATGGCAATTTGGGGAACAGTCAAATCTATCATCCCGAGGTAGGGGGAAGCCCTGGGGAACTGTTTGCCAGAGGCCGCTAGGCCAAGGGCAAACAGTTCCATAGGGATTCCCCCTACCGAGAGATGATAGTTTTGACTGTTCCCCAAATAACCATGAAACAATTGTTTTATTACCAAATAAATATTAGTATCAATGCTGGATGCAATGTTGCCATTGCTTCAACACTGAGTCGCGGTCACCGAAACGCTTGAACGGGGCTCTCGAGGGGGGCTTTCTGCGCATCGAATTCGCGCCGGGTAACAGTTCGCTCTGACCGGGAAAACAGTTTTGACTGTTTCACCCCTACAGCCGAAATCGGACAAAAGGCCAGAAACAGTCAAAAATGACTAATTATAATTTATATAGACTATTGGGTAATAATCTGGTATAAAAGGAGCAATTTATAATGCTGTACAGCGTTGTTACATGTTGTGTACGCGTCAACAATCTGCATAATGATTGACTGTCTGTGTCACGTGGTGTAAAACAAGGTTGTTTAGCCTCCCCGACACTCTTTGCAATCATTATTAATGACTTAATTGAAGAGCTTAATTCTTCAGAACACGGTATTGACATTGACGGTGTCAGTTCAGGTTGTCTTTTTATGCTGACGACATTGTGTTGTTGACGTCATCAGACGATAACCTCCAAGCCCTTCTCAACATCGTGTCATCTTGGTGCTCCCGGTGGCGACTATCGGTAGTATATCGGCTACCAAATATGCATTCCATTGCAACGGAGTTTCCCTAGAACGTACGGACCGTTATAAATACTTAGGTCTCTGGTTTGATGACTTTGCTGATAAGAACTTGGCTGTGAAAGAACTTTCAAAATTTGCTAATAGAGCCCTAGGTCTGCTTATTTCCAAGTTTTACTGTGCTGGTGGAATGGCCTACGCTGTGTTTACGAAGTTGTATGAAAGCCGTGTGCAACCTGTTCTATTATATTGTTCTGCCATCTGGGGTCAATCTCAAGGTAAACTAATTAATAATGTTCAGAATCGAGCTATGAAGGTGTTCATGGGTGCGACAATACATACATCGAATATTGGCGTTATTGGTGATATGGGATAGTTATCTACCCTTAGTAAACAAAGAACTGAAGTTTTTCGTCTATATTGTCGTGTTAATTATATTGATCATGGACGTTTATTATACAAAATGCATATTTGGTCGAAGCGGAGACATCATTCGTGGGACGCGCGAGCACTTCCGCTGAGTGGAAAGTATAATCTACGTAACATTTTGGAATCCGGAGTCAGACCCACTGACCACACTTTAATTGTCATTAAAAATAATGTTAGACAAAAGTACGAGAGTGACTGGTTCGGCCAACTTTGGGACGATCGGGGCCTTGTAAATGGAAACAAATTGCGGACATACAGGATATACAAGAAAGATTTAAAACCAGAACACTATGTTAAACATAATATACCTGGGCCTTACCGTGGTGCTCTAACCAATCTCAGATGTGGTAGTGCTCCTTTAAGGATAGAGACTAGTCGATATAGTAGACCCCCGACTCCTTTACATGAGCGTTTTTGTTTTTTCTGCTCTAACTCAGGCGAGACTGAAGTTCATTTTTTATGCGACTGTCCTTTGTATAGCGACCAAAGACTTAGTCTATTTCATCAGATGGAGAACTCTGGTGATACTTTCAAAGATTGTGATAGTAATGAAAAATGATATTTATTAATGGACAATCCAAATATCCAATTTTTATTAGGAAAAACTGTATATTTTATGTTACGCAGAAGGAGGATGTTTTTAAATTGGATATAAGGGTTTTTCTAATCACAATTATTTGCAGCATCTTTTACTAAATATATATCTCCTATAATTTAGGAAATGTTCTTAATTTCTCTTTTCCTTTTTGTAATATTTTATAATTTCTTAAGTATGGACTATTGAAGTAATTGTAAAGATTGATAGTGTCTCATAAGTCATTGATGGCTGGATGTTAATATAGTTTTATGTCTAAATTTCTCAGATACTTGTTTTAATGTTTGTATTAACATGTAACACTTAAATAAAATAAATGATTAATTGATTGTATTCTCTACACCCCTAGAATATATTATAGCAAAACATAATACAGTGTGCGCTACCTTGTGGATGAGATAAGAAGAATAGATTGATCCTTTGATATACATAAAAAGGTACTCGCGGTCGCATATCAGTAAACTTGAATGGCTTTGTAGTCGGATGTCGGTCCTTTGTAATTTTTGAAGGACAGGTATCAGCCAAGCTATTGGTCAGGTTGTTTTACCTGAGACAAATCAAATATCTACCAGGGTGTCTTCGATTTGCTATGACATATTCAAGGGGTGTAGAGAGCCTTAATGAGCGTAACCCCTGCAGTGTTGAGGATGGCCCATTGTCTTAGGTAAATTATAATATTATAATATTTTCAGATTTTTTTTTTTATATCTTTCGTTTTCTTACTACAATGTTATAATATTATTTCTATGATGTTGACAAAGAGTAAATTGAGGTGAGCGTAACCCCGGCCCATTGTCTTAGGTAAATTATCTAATATTTTCAGACATCTTTATATCTTTCGTTTTCTTACAATACAATATTTTGTTTATATTGTTGACAAAAAGTTATTTGAGGTATTCGCCAGGACGGTTTTTATCAACATGAAATTACAGGTCAGAGAAAAAGAATAAATTATGAAGTATTTGTAGAATATCCTTGTCATTCGTACCCAGACATTAAAATATTATTTATCAGATATTTTCATATTCATATGAATTTATTTCAGTTGCTCCGACTACCTGTGGACAATATTCTGTAAATGACACATACTATGCGAGTTGTATCGGTAAGTTTATAAACTCTTATAAATGGAAAGCTAAAAAGTCTCCAAGTTGTGGAGAGTTCAGTAAAACATTGGTTTAATTATACTGAAACGCAAAACAAACGTGACTATTATTGGCCATACTTCGTATACACATACCTTAAAGTTTGTATCAGTTGTGTTGTAACATCCACACGTACTGTATCATGAAAGGGTCAAATCAATTGTTAATGATGGCTTGGTATGTCTTTATATTAACAAGCATCCATTGTAAAATATATTAAGCAGTTCTTTTTTTTTCTACTGGTAGTATCTTATCCATTGAAAAAAGTAGTAAGGCAATGAAACACTGTAGATCGTGTTAAGTAGTATAGGTATATTGTATCAAATGTACACAATACACGATATATTGTTGTAGAAGTGTCGGTATACTGCTAGATACGGTATATTTATGAACACGATACACTAGATGTTGATGAAGTAGTGTCGGTATACGTTTATATACGGTGTATTATAATACATGTACACGTTGCGCGATACATGTATATTGTTGAAGTAGTGACGATATACTGATAGATAGAATATATTACATGTACACGATACACTAGATATTGATGAAGTAGGTCGGTATTCTAATAGATACGGTATATTGTATTACATGTACACGATATACGATATATTACTGAAGTATTGATATATACGGTATATTGTACTACATGTATAGGATACACGATATATTGTTGTAGAAGTGTCGGTATACTGATAGATACGGTAAATTGTATCACATGTACACGATACACGATCTATTATTGAAGTTGTGACGGTATACTGATATATACGGTATATTGTATAACATGCACACGATACACGATAGATGTTGTAGTGGTGTCGTTCATTCGATTTAAGCCTTTTGTAAAAATGATAAAAATCGAAAATACAAAGATACATGATATTTTTCGCATATGCTAATAGATACAAACTTAGTTGCATGACAATATTATCATCATAATTGTTAAAATAACTGTGCAATTTACCATTCACATTTTCGATAATTTTGTTTAAGATGTGTGCTTACCTGTATCAGATATTAAAAAAAATGTTCTTTATATTTCTTTCTACCTTTTATTTCCTAACGCCATTCTTGGCAACACGTCGCTTTTAGCTTTAATGTTGAACGTTTGCCCAGATGAGGAAGACAATGGATTATGTGTTCTGGTCGGGCCATACCAAAGTCTTTAAAATGGTAGTTGTTATTCCCTTCATAATGTTCCATATTTAGGGTAATGACAACAACTGGTGCACCCGTTGTCAGTATAATGCGTACAAGCGGAATACTGTGCTGGGTGCCTTCGGCATGGTATTTCATTGAGATAGCACTATAAAGTCGACATCAGATCCGTGATTTCACATGGAGGCAAATACTCTAGCATACCACGTCTCCAACACACATTCACGCATACACAACACAAATGGAAGCACGTCCTTAAAGACCTTAGCTATTGATTCAATCGTATTACAAAAATGATATGAGGTATGGTCTATGTATGTATTTAGACCAATGAATCAGCACATTTGCAATTACTTATAAAAATAGTACATCTCACTGAACTGATCTTATATATATGAATATTTGCAAAATGAAATTGTACTTTTTCTAGACTTTGAGTGGTGTTTGTACCAGTTCTACAGTGACCCGAGATCGTGGTCAGATGCAAGAGCGATTTGTGAACAAAATAACAAGACGTTGGCCCATATTACTGATCTGTCGCAGCATGTCTACCTGACGTCACTAATCCAAACCAGTTTACCTGCATTCTACTTTAACCCGCCCAGGTATGTATTTACAAACTCAGTGTCTGCCAGAGACCGGGATATATTTTGGTTTTGCCGTTTGTAACCGGCATTAGATGGTATGTTCTCTGCGTCAAACATGTATTCTTCGGAGCTCATTTTTTCAGGTTGAGAAGGAATATAGGAGGGCATGGATTCCTGATGTCTTTCATATCATTGGTGTTTCCTCGGTTGCTATTGACTTTGCGTGTCGCCTTTGAGTAATAACGTGTGTTGTTGCATGTTTTCTTAGCACCACAATGTGGATAGGATTGTACAAGACAAATGGGGGACAACCTGTATGGCAAGATGACTGCGCCACTCTAAGCGCAAACTATACTCCTGTTACTGCAACGTTGAACGACTCCACCGACATATGTTACATGCTAGACGGACAGGGAAGCACCTATCAAGGACACGCCTGTGAGCAGTCTCAACCGTTCCTATGTCAGGCAGCAACGTTAGGTAAGAACACTCCACGTTTAACTTTTTATCATAATACCATTTTGTGTATGCCGTAATACAGGTATTTCTATCGACCAAGCTGGTCAGGCTTTTGTTTGGTTTGTTTGTGTTTTACGTCCTATTGATAGATAAAAAAAAATCAAGACGTGCCAGGATTTGGTGATGGAGGAAAACCAGAGGGCCAGGGAAAACCACGGACACGCGGCCAGTCCTCACTAAACACTTATCCAGGAAATCACTAATTCGGCAGTCAATATCATTCCCCAAAAATGTATATATTATGCAATGCTTAAAGTTCACCTTAATGTCATTGGATCTATAAATAAAAGGACTATTATATCTCTATTTCATATACTAGCAAGTGTATTTTTGCTGTACAAGTTTTAAATGTTCCAAAGTTTAAAAACAATATACAATAAAGGGGAAATTTTAGCATACTGGTATATTTTTGCTAATAACAGAAAATAAATAATAAATGGTGGAGAAAGACTCACTCAAAGCTACATTTTTTCGGCTTTTGTAAGAAGGAAAATACAGGGGAATACTTTTGATCCGATGAATAAAAAAATGTCTAATTACAGACCGTTTTATATTACATATTAAATCATCGAAAAAATGAGTACTTTTCATTTAAAAGTAAAGGGGAGTGGACACATAAATTTCTTTTCTAAGCTAAATATATAAGTTTAAGAAATTCCACTTACATTGATAAGAAGAAAATACAATTTTGTTCAATTGTGAACACATTCATAGATTCCTGATAACACACTTGGAAGATATTGTATAAATTTGTTTTGTATATTGTCAACAAAGAAAGCAAATCACTAGAAATCACTTAAATTGGTTTATTTGCCAAAATATAGCACAGATACAAAGACAAATACAAGGTCATACATATAAGATTTATTGAACAAACCCCAAGAAATAGTAAAATTCAATCTAAAAACCTAACAAGATTGCTTGGTTCTTCAATTATTAGTAGGACAGGAGACAACTGCACTGATTCAAAATGCATTACACCACAGTGTGGAACGTGTAGCATAATTAATGAAGGATCTCGAATCAGAGTTAAAAATGGTTTTAAATGAACTTTAAAATGCAGTATGAACTCTAAATCAAATATTGTTGTATATACAATAGTCTGTTCAAAACGTTCAGATGTTTATATCGGCCAGACAGGATAGGTTATGAATTTCGTAAAATGATGACGTTACACAGACAACAAACAAGGAAATGTGATCATAGAATTTTAAAAGTAAACAAGCATTTTCATTCCTGTTCATAAAACACCTGATGACGCGATTGTAAGAGAAGTTTAGGAATCAATGTTTACAAAGTTGTTACAACCATCTTTCGATAGTTCCTATTAATCCAAAATGTTTGTTTCAATTTGTATGTCTTCTGATAATTTTTATATGGTGGCGCCGCCGATGACATGCATTCGGGGGTATTCGGGTATTTCTGGTAACGTAGATTTGGGAACGTATCCCAGTTGGGTCTAAAATGTGCCGAATCAGGCCAGTTGCCAGTAGTTCCACCATTTACTTTTATTTATGAGTGATGTGGCGATTGAATTGGTCCGGGGATACTTTAGTTGCTACATGTATGCATGAATATACATGTTCTGGGAAAGGTAACTAGTAATAAGCGGAAAATCACGAAAGACTTTCGATTGATTGTTGTTGGTTACGTTTAAACGGTGTGGGTTATATACATAATATACGTCCGCTATATGGTACGTTGATTGATTGTACCTTCAAATGAGGATTGACCTACATTTAGACGTATACAGTAGTATGAACAAAGATGGCAACGGACCTATTCTATGATGACTGCAATGAAGTGTTAAAATGCTACATACGACGAACAAATAGTAGAAGTGGTTTTGCTACGATGGTTACTACGGAAGCCGCGGTTGCTTGGGTAATATAGTTCCCGATAATCTTCATCGATTAATGAGTTTATTAAGAAAATACACACAGTACAACACTGTAGCCCTTCGACCAAGTCTATTCATTTATAACGGACATTACATTGATATACTGCTATGTTAGTGAGGCTGTCAAGTGTTCCAGAAAGAAGCTGCCATTGTTTACTTTACCGTCGAAGATATTTGAGTGTGCATCTATATAATGAGACCTTTTTCAGTATCCGTTGTCGTATACTTAGACATAACGGATCCCGCTTATGTTCGACGTACATGTAACTAGATCTTGAAGAAATCAAGCAATAGCTGTAATCGGACTGTTATCTCGCTGACGCGTGAACGCCGCTATATTTGAAACTAGTATAAATCCGCCGAAGCTTCTTTGATTGCGTAAACGCTAATGTATACGCAATAAGAGTTTACTTAGTTAAGAAGGGAGATACGTAAATATAAAAGCATTCTCTTGAAGAGCTGTGTAGCAGAGAAAGGCCTCGAGGATTGGTCTTCTTCTGATTAAAAAATGTGTTTCGTTTTCCTGTAACTTTGACTTCAATCCACTTTTTGTATATTTTCCTTCGCAAGAACTCGTTTATTTATTACCTCCTGTACATACACACACACATACACACAAATATGTATATATATATATACATAAACCTTTTATCCATGTTCTACTTTGTCATTGACTCCTGTTTCCAAAACTACATATAAACAAAAATATTATAGAAAATGTCAACCTCTCCGAGGAGGACATAATCAAAATTCGCTTGGTACAATGCATGTATTATTATCGGTGACCGCTATATACAGTGTAGCGACCAACTATACGGTTACCATACAAGTATAACAGTAACGTTGAACACATATTTAATCAGTGTCATTACACTGTTAAAAAGTTATCATTTTTTCCAACTTACAGATATCAGCACATGCTATGAAAGGGTTTCAACACTTTACGGTTCGCTTGAAAACAAAAATCATACTCGCCCATTGAGTGGATGTTTCATTTTACTTGGAATTCAAAGAAACGTTGTGGGATTCCGGTACTATGACAGTTATTGTAGATTGGTGACTTATGAAGCAACCAAAACTTACGCAAATGGCTTTTATAAATATGCAAAAGGTAAGTACGGAACAATGCATTAATTACAGTATACACTATTTTACAAGTAACCATTTTTAAATATTGTTTGCTCAGCTATTTCCGACAAAATCTCAGATAGTTGTTTTCCCTTTTACTCATCAAGTCAAGTCTCACCGTTTCCAACAACATAGTGAATATAATATTTATAATGATACCTGATCCACTGCAGGAAAAATAATAGAGGATCCCGCTGTAGTTTATCGTAAATACTGTGGCATCCCCCTTAATTTTGGATGGACGTATATATGTTGTGCAATTAGGCTACTGTTGGACAGGTACTTCATTTGTTTAGAGCGACAGATAACCAATCTCATGCCAAGGATTCACATCCTAGCCTAGTCCCGCTGCAAATTTAAGCAATGAGCACTGTCGTTGATTAAATTCTGTTCATAAATGTATCATCATAATTGTTGTCCTTTTTTAGAAAAGTACCGCGAAGTATGGTGTTCTTGTCATTACTGATTTAACAAATCTATAATCATGACAAAAATAATTGTTTCTAGTGCATAATACCAGTTTTAAGCAGCGTTACGTTTATCCTTATATTATCGTGCTTTCCTTGTTTCGGATATCGACGTCTTAAACATTTTACTTTCTCCTTGGTCGTTATTGCTCTGTCATTCGAATTTTGACCACATATTTAGAGTTGTAATGTATTCTTTCGACTTTTTTTTACACGATTTACGGGATTGTCTTAAGCACAATTACACTGCACTCTACTGTACTTTTTACAGTGTTATGTCCGTTTTACAAATACAATACAGTTAAACTTCGATGTTTCGAACGTTACGGGTCCATCGGGGAAAAATCGAAACATCGAGACTTCGACTTAAGAATTTCTAGGATATTCTGTATATGCTGCAAAAGACCGAACGTAAAGACACAAAAATTAAGCAAGATATTAAATTTGAAATATATAGGAATTAGATTTAATGTATCAAGACAAATATGTCTATGTATTTATGCACGGTAGTTTGCATGTTTAGATGTTAAAATGACCCAGGAACATCCCAATGTTCTCGTACAGTTACATATAGTTTTACTGCAAATTATTAGTTGTAATTTTCAACGTTTACCTAACGATTGGCCATGCGTTCGAAACAGCGAAACAGTCGACTCTTAAAAGTTCGATTCATAAATATTAATAGTATATACGGAATTTGGTAATACTTAGTGAATAAAGTATCGTTGTAGCTTACATAAACACGAATTTCAATATTGTTTATACCATTCCATTTACCAACTGTATATGTGGTAATGTTTGAATGCTTCTAATGGTTGTTTCATTGTATTGTCTTTTAGCCATGATAAAGACAGAAGTGGTAACACTCACAGAACCTGTGAGTTATATAACCAGTGTATGCCAAAGTGTGTACTCCACTAGTCCAGTGGAACTACCAACGATAGAAACGACACTGGCTCCAGATTCGGTTCCTACTTACACGTGGCTGGCGACATCCCACACGTACTCTGGTGTATCAGTTACAGGAACAGTATCGATTGTAACTATTACAGGTAAGTACATTTATAACTAAAATCACGTCAATATCAATCGTCAGGTCCAGTGATATAGTCAGAAGACAAGTTAAATTCACCAATCACGTTTGCTGAATCATGTAGTGTCCCTGTCCGCTACCAGGTTTAGTGAGTTAGGTAGTATGCGTAAGGTCCAGTTCCGGTAGCTGTCAGATGTAGTGAGACAGGTAGTATGCCTAAGGACCAGTCTCGGTCGGCTGTCAAGTCTTATGAGTAACAAGAAGTGTGCCTTCAGTCAAGTCATGTAAGTAGGCAGGTAAAGTGAGTAAGGTAGTATATCTAAGGTCACGTTCCGTTATGTGTACGTAACGATTGGATCATGAGTTCGAAACAGCGAAGCAGTCGACTCTTAAAAGTTCGATTCATAAATTGAATATTAATAGTATAATGAAAGGGAAAAACTCTGGTTTTCGCTGAAATTTCGTCACATAGAAAAATTCGAATCTTTGAAGTGTGATTCATGGAAGTTTTGACTGTAACTAAATTCATAGTCGGAATTTGGTAATGCTTAGTGAATAAATTATCACTTTACACAGTTGTTGTAGCTTACATAAACACGAATTTCAATATTGTTTATTTGGTAATGTTTATATGCTTCTAACTGTTGTTGCCTTGTATGATCTTTTAGCCTTGCTAAAGAGAGAAGTGGTAACACTCATAGAACCTGTGAGTTATATAACCAGTGAATACCAAAGTGTGTACTCCACTAGTCCAGTGGAACTACCAACGATAGAAACGACACTGGCTCCAGATTCGGTTCCTACTCACACGTGGCTGGCGACATCCCACACGTACTCAAGTGTATCAGTTACAGGAACAGTTTCGATTGTAACTACTACAGGTGAGTACATTTATAACTAAAATCACGTCAATATAAATCGTCAGATCCGGTGATATAGTAAGAAGACCAGTTCAATTCACCAATCAATATTGCTAAATCATGTAGTGTCCCTGTCCGCTACCAGGTTTAGTGAGTTAGGTAGTATGCGTAAGGTCCAGTTCCGGTAGCTGTCAGATGTAGTGAGATAGGAAGTATGCCTAGGGTCCGGTCTCTGTCAGTTGTCAGACGTAGTGAGATAGGTAGTATTCCTAAGGTCCAGTTCATATCGGCTGTCAAGTTTTATGAGTAACCAGAAGTGTGCCTTAAGTCAAGTCCTGTTAGCCGGCAGGTGAAGTGAGTAAGGTAGTATACCTCAGGTCAAGTTCCCGTCAGCTGTCAGGTCTAGTAAGTTTGGTAGTATGCCTAAGGTCCAGTCCCTGTCGGCTGTTAAGTCTAATGAGTAACACGAAGTATGCAATAAGTCAAGTCATGAAAGCCGTCAGTGAGTTAAATAACAGTTGTCAGGTTTAGTGAGTTAGATAGTATGCCTAAGGTCCAGTCACTATCATCTTCCATGTTTAGTTGGTTAGGTAATATTCCTAAGATCCAGTCCATGTTAGCTGTAATGTTTAGTAAGGTTGGTAGTATGCCTAAGTTCCTGTCACTATCAACTGTCATGATTAGTGAGTTAGGTAATATTCTTAAAATCCAGTCCCTGTTAGCTGTCTGGTCTAGATAGCTAGGTAGTATGCCTAAGGTCCAGTCCCTGTCAGCTGCCAGGTTAAGTGAGTTAGGTAGTATACCTAAGATCCATTCCCTGTTAGCTGTCAGGTCTAGAGAGTTAGATAATATGCCTAAGGTCCAGTCCCTATCAGCTGTAAGGTTAAGTGAGTTGGTTAGTATGCCTAAGGTCCTATCATTGTGAGCTGTAAGGTTTAGTGAGTTAGGTAGAATGCCTAAAGTCCTGTCCCTATTAGATATCAGATGTAGTGAATTAAATAGTATGTCTTACCAGTACCGACTACGTCCAGGGTCTCATCAGGCATTTGTTACTTCAAATATACTTATGCCATTGTCGTACACGATGTGTTCTCCTGGAACAAGAATTACATCATTGTAGCATTTAGAAGTGATACGGTGCCTAAGATTTTTGCGCACTACCTTTTTAGGTCACCTAAGACAAAGTCTCAAGTGACCTATTGCGATCGCCTTTTGTCCGGCTTAGTGCGTCGTGCGCCATGCGTCGTGCGTCGTGCGTCCGTATACAATTTACATTTTCGACTTCTTCTCCAAAACCCCTGAACCAATTTCAATTAAATTTAGCAGAAACCTTCCATGGCCAAAGGTCAACCAAAATTGTGGGGTCTGAGCGGCGGGGCCAAAAATGGTCAAAATGACTAACATTTCAATATCAAGATATATATGGTAGAATTAAATAATCATCAAAGATGGAAAGGTCTTAAGGTGTTTTACCAAAATTGTGAAATTCATGACCCTGGGGTCTTACGTCTTCCCCTATAGTTTATATAGGGAAATCACATTTTGGACCAACATTTGTTTAATTTCCATTGGAAGCATTATCAGTATTGGAAAGCAGTTTGATAGTATGCACATATCAGCCCTGACTGACCCCCAGGGGCTGATGTTTTGGGCCAAAAAGGGTTGAATTGACTGAAATTTCAAAAATCTTCTTCTCCAGACCCAGACATGGTAGGATCAAATAATATTTTTAGATGGAAGGGTCTTAAGGTGCTTAAAAAAATGTGAATTTCATGACCCTGGGGTCTCACGTTTTCCCTTGGGGAGGGGGTAAACTTTACTTTAGTTTATATAGGGAAATCACATTTTGGACCAATATTTGTTTAATTTCCATTGGAAGAAATTCAATTTGCGTAAGCACTAACAGTATTGGATAACAGTTTGATGGTATGCACATATCAGCCCTGACTGACTCCCAGGGGCTATGGGTGGGGCCAAAAAGGGTCGAATTGATTGATATTTCAAAAATCTTCTTCTCATGACCCAGCTATGAGAGAATCAAATACTCTCCATAGATGGAGGGATCTTAGAGAGCTTTACCAAATTCGTGAATTTCATGACCCTAGGTTCTCACGTTTCCCCTTGGGGTGGGGGTAAACTTTACCATAGGTTATATAGGGAAATCACATTTTTGAACAACATTTGTTTAATTTCCATTGGATGTAATTAAATTTCGGTTAACACTAACAGTATTGGATAGCATTTTGATGACATGCACATATTAGCCCTCAAAATGGGTGGGGCCAAAAAGGGTCGAATTGACTAAAATCTTCTTCTCCAGACCCAGATATGGTAGAATAAAATACTCTTCAAAGATGGAAGGGTCTTAAGGTGCTTACCAATATTGTGAATTTCATGTCTCTGGGGTCTCATGTTTCCCCCTAGGGAGGGGGGTAAACTTTAATATAGTTTGTATAGAGAAATCACATTTTGACTAACATTTGTTGAATTTCCATTGGAAGAAATTCAATTTGCGTAAGCACTAACAGTATTGGAAAACAGTTTGATGTTATGCACATGTCAGCTCTGACTAACTCCCAGGGGCTTATAGGTCGGGCCAAAAAAGGTCGAATTGACTGATATTTCAAAAATCTTCTTCTCAAGACCCAGATATGATATAATCAAATTCTCTTCATAGATGGAAGGGTCTTAAGGTGCTTTACCAAATTCGTGAATTTCATGACCCTGGGGTCTCAAGTTTCTCCCTGGGGAGGGGGTAAACTTTACTATAGTTTATATAGGGATATCACATTTTGGACCAGCATTTGTTTAAATTCCATTGAAAGTAAATCAATTTGGGTTAGCGTTATCAATATTGGATAGCAGTTTGATGGTATGTACATATCAGCCCTGACTGACCCCAATGGGCTGATGGATGGGGCAAAAACTGGTCAAACTGACTGCAATTTCAAAACCTTCTTCTCAAGACACATATAAGGTAGAAGCAGATGCTCCTCATAGATGGAAGGGTTTCAAGTTGCTCTACCAAAAGTGTGAATTGTAAGACCCTAGGGTCTTACGTTTACCCCTTGGAGCAAAATGTATTATGGTTTATATTGGCAAATGATATTTTGGATATAACATGTTGATAACTTGATTGAAATTATAACCCTGAGTTGACAGTTTGATACCTTGAAAAGTTTGAGCCATCCCTAACCCCAAGGGCTGTAGGGCGAGGCCCAAAGGAGTCAGTGTGCTAAAATGTCTTCATTTCTCTTGTTTATAATCAGAGGTGCTAGTTTCAAATACTTTTCAGTCTTTGATCTGTATGCTAGATATTGAATAAGGTGGTTTTATTGTTTTTGTCTCTTTGAATAATATTTCTGTACATGTTTTGAAAACAAAAATCAACTTTCTCTATAAATATATCAGAACTCAGGAGACCGTTAAGGCCCATGTGCCTCTTTTTTTGCATTAACAGTTGTGAGACAAATTTTTAGTCTTTTGACCACTTACATCACTGATGCGTCCCAGGAGGACGAACCAGTTGTATGGCGCAGTCAAATTTATCTTTTGGATACTGAATCCAGTAAAAGTGTTAATGGTGCAACCACATGTGTGTGCTATTCGTTCAACCTATCATAACATCCCGATCAACTGGAAATCCACAGTTATGCCGATCATAAAGACAAATTCAAGGTCCTAAAGGAGGCTGGTCAACCTTTAAGAGATAACAACTCCTTGTGGAAGTCCACAATAGTTGGTTTTGAATGAAGAATCGGAGCTGACTTGGGCGATACGGACATCCTCATATTTTCGCTATTGTGTGAAGAGATGAAACATCTCCTTTTGCCTTAATAGGAGATTGATATAAATAGTTTTCATACAATGTTTTTATGTCTCTGGTGACTTTCCTCTTATTGTTGTTCTTCCTACTAACATGATTATATATTAATATTGTCTTTCACCATTTTGAAAACAGAAATGATATCAATAATCCTATTATTTGAGGAGAAGCTACTGTTTTCTAGTGCAGACATTTGAAGTCATTGTACCGAAACTGTGATATTTCACATGTCATTTAGTTTTAGGAGCCGCATTGCAGAACATTTCTGACAATATTAAGCATATGGAGCCAACTAATATGACTCAGCTGACAATGTTCTGCAAACAACTACTTGAATACGTTTTGGACCATCCCGACCATGTGTGCTCAGATCTCGTAAGATTTTATATTCTGTTTTGAAAGATTGTAAGGTGTTTTTTTACAAGGTTATTAGCCGTTTAAACTTTCAAAAATTCACCCTGTGTTTATTCTGTACTGTTTTACTATCTCATCTAGGATATTTTTTAGTATAACTATAAGATGCATGCTAATTGACACCGCAATAAGAGTCCTACTTAAATTTTCCAGTATGAAAAAGGCAATACTTGTATGAGGTTAAAAATCTCCCGTTTTATAGTATGTATACAAAATTGCCAAAGAGTACAATACATTTTACAGTATTTTACAATATTTTATTTGACCTTGATATATAAAACACTATTGGATGAAACAGTGTTTGAGTGTGTATTTTATTGTATTTTCATTCATATTTAGATAGTACGTTAATAATAATTGCCGGCCGAGAGGCACAGTGGTAAGCTCGCGCGCCTTTCATCAAGATGGCCGGTATTCGATATCCTGATCGGAGGTGAAAAGTTAGGGGGTAATTTGCCCGACCACGTGTTTTTTTCTCCGGGGAACTCCAGTTCCTCCATCATCATTACACACCACGTGCTAACATACGGGCCAACTAGCTAGAGTGATTAATATAAGTTGATTAAACTTGTTTCATAATTGCTGGAAATTATTTAAATGTAAAGTTCATAGCTGTAACAATTTATTGAGAGCTTTGTTTAAACCAGTAAGATTCCCAAAATGCAGAGATCGAGTATAGACAGGCTGATATTTTGTTTGTGTTGGTATCAAAATGTAAAGAAATTGTTTTAAATAACAAATTTTTGTTGTATCCTTGTGAACAATGTGTGTTTTATTAATGATGCTTGCACTAACCCAGAAAGGAAAGAACCATACCATGTCATGGTAGTTAGTGTCTCTAATTCTTCATTTCATCAGTACATTTAACTCGTTTTTTGGTCGATCATAATTGCAGACATGCTTGTTAAGTATGCTTAAAAAACAGAAAATCCATGGATGATCTTAAATAAATTAACGAACAAAGTATGAATTTAACAAAAACAACATGCCACAAGGATGTCTTTAACAAGATTGTTCGGAACTATATTGCCTATCGTACGTCCAATCTGCACTAAACAAACTGTTTGAAAAAACTATTTTAGATTTCACCTCTGACTTTGAAATTGGGATTACAGTTAAGCAAATTAAGTGATATTGTAAACAAACATCAGTGTGACTTAATATTGTTTCGCTGTCTTAACAGAACAGTTTGCAGTGATATTAAATATAATTATGATTCTGACGTTAGCTGTTAATAGGACGTTAAACAAAATTAAACCAAACCAAAACTAAAATAAAAACATTATAATTTATTTGATTCTGAAATTAGGCATATTCTATGTTATCGAATTTATTAATGCGTTCACGTACTTTCGTAAAAGGATGACTTTTGAATTATTTAAAAGATTCGTGCTGCATTCATTTTCAATGTCTATAATAAGCATGATAGAAAACAAACTTTCTTTTAAAGAGGTTGTGTACAGAAGTGAGCACAATGCCTTCAACACAAATGTTACATGATCCTTTATTTGGCACAGACTACGAATACATAAGTACACTTTGTCTAATACACTATGCTAGATTTCAAAGTAAAATACATTTTTATCTACTATTACTACTAAGCAATGGATTGAAATCGATACTTTAACGATATCCCCCCAAAATAGCAAACATCATTGTAGCGTTTTACAACAATTATGAAAAAGGTTATTTCATCTTATATTAATCACTTGTGTTGGCCCGGATGTTAGACTGAAAGGGTCTTAAAGTTGGAGGAAACCAGAGTACATGGATAAAACCCATGTGGTCAGACAGGTGACCCAATACCATTGCACGTCCGATCAGGTAATCGAACCCCGTTCGTTTTGGCAAAAGTTAAGTGCTAGCGCTATTTGCACCACCCGACCACCTTTAATAATATAATCTTCATTTTTAAACATAGAAAGGGATAGTAAAGATTGAAAATCAAATAACAAGAAAGATTGAGTCATTACCAGCTGGTGACCTCGATTTGAACACAGCGGTTTCATGTAAGTATGAAGGCTAAACACGTGTAATATGAAAGCATGGTGGATAACTTATATAATTATTGCATGGATGCAGTACGCGTTTTTAAAACTGCAAAGAAGGAAGCTATACACGTATTTGTTGTGTCCATTGATATTGGGGCTTAGTGAATGTTTTTGAGCGGTTCGGAGTCGAGACAAGGATCATTTGCACACTTTGTTTGACGAAGGAACCAGACGTTTCAATAAATATTTATGTTCAAGACTAAATGAACAGTTCATATTGGTAGTAGGTTTGAGGTAGAGCCAGTATTTAGTGATAGTATGACGTAGTACTTGTATTGATTGTAGAAAAATGACACCAAAAGTGTTGATTGTAAATATGGGGACATAAAGAGTGTCGGTTTTAAACTGATGGTAAAAAGGGACATATGTCAAATTTCTAGATAACGTATCCTTAAACTAAGACCTTGTATGGAAAGATTAGACAAAGGCACGGAATAGTAAAAAAAAAAAACTAAAATTGAACGATTCATGAAACACCTTCACGGCAGGTTTGTACAACTGTTATTATGTTCTTGTAAAATTTGCCTGTGACAAGATAGTCAGTCAGTCAAACGAAATTTTAACGCGTTTGTAAATGTAACGTCATAATGTCATCATCTGAGTGTGACGTCATACAAATCCAGGTCACTGAGTGCAACCTAGTGGTATAAACCCCTCATGGGTGTTCCACATGAGACACACACACGCAACGTCGGTATTTGTTGGTCTCTTCAACTGAGGGTTATATCATTTTTATGTTGTACCAATCTTTAAAGCGTCATACATTGTGTTCATCGCACGTTTGATTTGGAGCCAGTAACTAAAAAGGATTGTAGAAAGGTAGTTTGTGGTTTCGATTTTCGTACATATTTTTTTTTATGTAATGTTTGCTTTATTGGTTCGTAAAATAAATAAACATGTTGTTTTTGTCCTGATTTGCTCTTTTCAGTGTATCTTTCCATCTTGAACCACGTGTACAGTTTCCAAATGAACATCGACTGTCGACAACATAACCAAACGGTAGGCATTAAGATACATATAAAATAGATATTAATCGACAAATGGATTATCATACTAATGCCATGAATGTATGGTGTGGAAAAAGATATACACCAGTGCGTTAAGCGCAGGGGTGGATGTGTAGTTTCGAGAAAAACATGTATCATATGTGCAACGATGGATTACGAAACATATTGTGATATTGTGTCATTTGTCAACACCAAAAATCTATTAAATTTCGCTTTTTCACATTTGACAGTTAAGTTTATTATGTTGTTTACTAATTTCCACTTGAATCATAAACTCTCCCTCGTTAAGGAGGGCGAAGAGGGAGAAAATTAAACTGCAACGAAAACGTTCAGGTACACAGTACTTCTATGACACACTTAAAATGTTGTCAGTTTTAGGAAGGCATGGTATACTTTTTACAAACAAAGGATTATATGTAAACATATTTGGTGTTAAATACAGTGAAACCTCGATATACTGTCCCTCGTTTTAATTTGCCATCTCGTTAACCGCCAAAATGTTTAATGTCCCATTTCCTGTTTCCTTATTAATTCCTGCATACATTTTCGTTAACTAATTGCTAAACCCGTTTAAAACACCACCATATCTCTTGACAAATGGTGAAATTATAACGAGGATTTAGTGAATATCAAAATAAAGGTAATTGAATGTTCCCTTTAATGACGATAGACCTTTTGTTTCAAATTGATCAAATAACAAATAGACAATACTTTTTTTCTTTGTATGTGTTAATTAATTGATGAAGCTTGAGCAAAAATACACATTCATAGTAACGCATTTTAATTAAACGGGTATAATGGCATAAACATACAATAAACGTTGATTGTCAATGATGATATCGCATTGTCTTTAAATGAAAACAAGATGTAATAAATCAATTATGGTGTTACACAGCTATCACACTCTGCCTCCGGCCCACATACACACATGCACGCATACACAACATACATGGAGGCACGTCCTTAGATGTCCTAAGTTGTTAGTAGGAGGCTAAACCCTATCAATTATGGTGTTACAGAGCTACAGTGTATCATACTTTGTCTCCGGCCCATATACACACATGCGCGTATACACAACATCTTTTGAGGCACGTCCTTAGATGTCCTAAGTTGTTAGTAGGAGGCTAAACCCTATAAATTATGGTGTTACAGAGCTACAGTGTATCATACTTTGTCTCCGGCCCATATACACACATGCGCGTATACACAACATACTTTGAGGCACGTCCTTGGATGTCCTAAGTTGTTAGTAGGAGGCTAAACCTTTTAAATAAAACAAATAAAACCTATCATACTACATAAATTACATGCCATGCGGAAAATAAACAAAATGTCGAGTTCATCAACGAGACACCAACATGACATTTTGTTACTATAAAGACACTTTAAAATGAGTATTGTAATTACTAGACTATATATGTATATATATTTATGTTCTAGCCCGAGTTACTGGACCTTCAGGATAATCTTATCAGATTGTCAAAACTTAATCTGAAACTGCAGAATGTCAGTAAAACGTTTGAACTCAACATGACATCCATGTCAATAACGGTAGGAGATGGAGGAACGTTACAAAAAGAGTATACAACAGCATATGGCAGGGTCATACTAGAAAACCTCGAGATCTTGAGACAGAACCTTGCCAGTCAGAAACTGATGATTATGGTAGGTAGCAATGGAGAGTTGATGTAGAGGCAGAGTTGAAATTGATTATTGTAGTAAATTGATCTTTTTCAGTGCAATGAATATTATATATTGTATATTTATCATTTATACGACGGACTTGCAAGAACACAGGACGAAGAGATACATAGTAAATATTTGTGATAGTGCACCGGTTTTATAGTGTAACTAAAATAGAAAGACAACGTATTTGAACATTCAATGATCAATTTCGAAAATAGTTGTTGACATATATTCATGTGATGATTTCTAAAATCCATGAATACTACAAAACTGCATTTGTTTACATGATTTAGGTTAATCTATACTTTTAAGTTCTTTAAAATTGTTTTCTAATGCTTATCGTGGAAGCATGACTATGGCATACATTTAACATATCTAGGACGGTTATATAAGAAGTTGTCATTGTAGAGGATGGTGACAAGCGTTCCAGGCAGACTATAAGGACAATATGTGCCCTTTTCTAGCCGACGAATTCTTGTTTTATATTTAATACAATAATTTTGACTGGTTGCTAAGGCTTTCCCTGGTGTTTTGTTTCACTTTCAGGTACATCGACAAAATGAAAATGCGGGTTTACGGTTCTCTTTGTGATGCCATTTCTCATAAACCAAATGTCTCATGAATTAGAATTTTCATAATTGTGTACTTCATTTACTCCAGGTTACGAATATAACAACTAATTGTATATCCCAGATTGGGCCAGGAATGACCCTTGGCGTCAATACCTTTATAGACCACATTAAACCTCTATACCCTCTTAATCGATAAAATGGCAACATGGCAAAAAAAACCATTAAGCTGTCACCATCATTTGTTAGTTCTTTGTGTAAGTTTTTAAGTCACCCACAGCTTTCCGGGGGGGGGGACGTATAGGTTTGCGCTCCGTACGTACATCCTTCACTCTGTCCTTCCGTGATAGAAGATTGTCCGGGATATGTATTCTATTCTATTTCACCTGAAGTAACCAGATTTGGTGTACAAGGACATCTTGAGATGGCGGAGTGCAGAGTGCAAGAAGCAGCTCACTATGACCCTACTGTGAATTATGCTTTGATCTTTGACCTTTACTTTTGAAAATATTTGACCGGGATATATCTTATATTATATTTCACCTGGAGTAACCAGATTTGGTGTACAATGACATCTTTGGATGGTAGAGTGCAGAGTGCAAGAAGCAGGTCATTATGGCCTGACTGTGACCTATGCATTGACCTTTGACCATAACTTTTGAAAATGTTTCTCCGGAGCATATCTTCTATTCTTTTTCACCTTAAATATCCTGATTTGGTTTACAAAGACATTTTTGGATGACGGAGTACAGAGTGCAAGAATTAGGAGGTACCCGTAACCTATGACTTGACCTTTGACTTTTACTTTTGAAAGCAAAATTATCCTGGCTATATGTGCTATACTATTTCACCTGGAGTAACTCGATTTGGTTGACAAGGAAGTCTTTGGAAGGCGGAGTGCAATAAGTATGTTTCATGATACTTTCCTAACAGTAGGTACATCCTGATATAAGTGTACTGTTTGTTAAATATAGAAATAATTTCCGTTGGGGACAATGGATTGCCTTGCCATACTTTGCCTTGTTTAATATGCTGTGGTGGGTGCCCTCGTCATGGTATTTTAGTGAGATAGCACTATTTAGTTGGCATCAGATCCGTGCTATCACAAAAAGGTAATCACTCCAACATACCCTGTCTCCGGCATACACATATACATGGAGGCACGTCCTTAAATGACCTGAACTGTTGATAAGACGTTAAAGCTGTACAAAAAAAAAAAAAAACCTTGATTACCTTATACATATAATTTATTACAGGTTATATCGTACAAAGAAAATCTGTTCTGCCGCTCACAAACTTCTGGTCACATCAATATCTCCGTCATTACAACACTTGCTTTCGACGATGACGGAAGAAAACTGTCAGATGTTAACTTCTTAATGGGGTTTCCTGTTTCATCTAATCTCGACGCTGCCGACAGCTCTTTAAACATGACATTCAACGGGACACACTATATGGCAGCTTTTCCCGGTGGGTTTTTCAACAGTGCTTCTGCTTTGGTGTCTGCCGACATCTCGATGATGAAATCCTGTGAGATCTATGGCAAATATGGAACTACGTCACCGACTTATAAAGACTTTGATTTCTATCTTCAAACGAATGGATTGATTTCAGTAACAAAATATCGACCATACAACTTCTTGTTCTCATTTAAGGAAGGAATTGTACAGTTGCCAATAACCCAAACACCAGTCATTATCATAGCCCAATGTCAAGGTAGGTGACACCTTTGCGTCAGAAACTGGTCCTCATTATAGTCATCACCACTAAATGACTAATTTCGGGGAAGATCGCATGACGTCATACATATTTTGAACAAGGACATAGCACAATATTCACAATTATCACGATTTTAGGGTGGTAAGGTTTCACCTAATTTTAGAATGCTTAAACCGAAGCAAAAGGCTAAACGAAGATAATATTACTCTTCAATATAGTCCTTTCGTCCGATTAAACTAGACACTTGTTCAGGATAAGTGTCGTCAATGACGTTGAGGACTATTACCCTCCCTGGAGGCATAGTCATGTTCTGCCTGTAGTCTTTCAAAGGTCGTTGTGTAAATATTTCCTTTGATAATATGGTGCCATTGTTTTACCGTTTTTTAGGTTTGAATAATGATTTTCTGAAACAAATAATCGACGATACCCGCGATAAAAATCAAGGTAGACTACTTCCCATTAGCAAACACTACGTTTTCCCTCATGAGGAATGTCAATAACAATGTCAAGTGCATAAAAAATGTCACAATATCGATGATGATATCTGCCAATTGTTAAAAGGTACTTATTATAACACCACAATATGTTCAACAGGGTTTATTGTGATAAAAATAACCCTGAAAACATAGTGTGATAAAATATGAATGGTCTATGCACTACTATCATATGTATAAAGGTTCTGATATCAGCATATTGCAAATTTCTTTTTTACTATAACGAGCATGTGTTCATCTTAATTTATTTATCTTATAGTGGGTGAAAATGCAAAACAAGGAGGCGTTCCAAATCTGCAAATACACAAAGTTTTATCTCAAGTAATGGAAGGGCAGGCGAGTTGTTGGAAATCAAGCAAGAACCTTAAGGTATATAACAAACCGTTAATCAATTGTTCTTGAATGCTTTGTGTAATACACGTAATATGTTATCATACTAGATTTTGGGTTTGTACAAATTCTGCCTGAAGATTTTACGTATTTGATATCCTTTACCTTTTCATCATAGCACATTTCAAACAGATTTTCTCAATTAAGTTTTTGTTATCCAATGCATGATCTCAAGAGGCGACTAAAGACTCCCTGCAAAATTATCCCTTTGGTTCATTAATTATATCATAAATTCTACAAATAACAACCGCCTTTCTATTGTCTCCTGTTACCAAATGGTTTGATCTGCACGTGTTCCTTTTTTAGTCTAAGAGTCTGTCAGAAAAAAATCTATGACTGTCAAATGCTTCCGGTATAATCCAAACTTCACATTTATAACAATAACCAAATCAAACCAAACCACAGGAGAGACATTTTGCTTGTTGCAGCTGGCTGGGGGGAGAAAATCCGAGATTACTTTGAAGTCATTGTTCTTCGGTACATTCTCAGCGAGCATAAAGTTGATACCACCAGATGAGATAGATTTCCAGGCGGTCTTTCTGAATTTCTCTGAAAAGCTGAATGACACACCATATGTCTTGGCAACAGTACTAGCAGTACTTATCGCCCTTGTCATCGCAACCCCAATACTGCGTAAACAGGATTGCATCGACTATGCTCTGGTACATATATGTTTAATAGTTATTTTCAATATAATGTTATAATTTTGTCGCATCTATGAGTGATGATTCTTTTCATAAGACTAGGAATGAATGCTGGAATTATGCACCTTTTTTGAAACGTAATGCTATGTGTTTGTTCACAGTGGTCATATGAGCGTTTGATTGATAACAAAGCCGATTCGACCTTCGATTATTATATCTGTGTATCCACTGGAGTCAGGTCAAAGAGGCAAATGGAGGCATTGGTTTATATCAATATCATCGGAACCAGAGGCGAGACCGGGGCACGCCTATTGGCAGGAAACAACAGAAAGGTATTAAATATGTGGTTGATTCTAGGAAAACGGCTGTTTGCTCAAGATTAATAAAACCGTTGCCGTCGTTCCCCTTAAAGCCTCATGTCTAAAATTGTATAATTAGGATTTTATACATTCTTCAGTGTATTATTTTTGTAAACTTTTTGTATTACATATAGTAAAATAGTTTGTCTTTGGTCTCAGTTGAGCTAAGGACGACGATTATCAAACTTTAAAATATCTTTTGTCATTCAAATCCTTGATGGCTCCGATAGTTGATCCGTTTGATGACAAATGAAACATATCTGGGGAGTCCTTTTATTTTTATTTTCTGACAAAAGTTAATTTTGACAACTTCACGTTGTAAAGGAGCATTATAAGATATCAGTTTTTTCATTTGGACACTTTTGACAACGGTATTTCCTTTTCGATGAAAACATGACCATATCAAACTGAACAAATTACTCTTGAACAATTTTAATATCCCCCTCGTAAAATAAAGATAACATTGAACTTGTTTTCTTGTTTACTGCCTTCTTCTTCCAGTCATTGTCAAGATGTAATAGTAGGACGATTAGAATTATATGCCCTCAAAGGTGAAGCATCCGAAATGACACATGAAAAAATTGCTAGGTCTTTAAAATAGTGATGAAGAAAATGTAAAATGAATTCCTTTGATTTACAGATAAAAACAGTTAACATTTCGGGGATTGAAACTAACCAAAGCACTATGCAATTCTATTTTTTGTTTATCAATGAAACCTGCGATTAAGATGATGGTTTTGCTTTGCCTGAAAACTCAACGGTAGTGATCTTTCTTATATCACGACGTAGTACTGCACACTATAAAATGATGTTTTACGTATAATTTCAGAATTTTAGCAACGGAACCTCGTGTAATTTCTTTTTGAAATCAGCTATTTTCCTTGGAAATATTAAAACCGTCAAGATTTGGCTTGGAGGAAATATCAAATGGCAATCATGGTACTTGAGCAAAATCATCATAATAGACGGAAAGACGAGAAATGCGTAAGTATAATGTACTGACTATTTTAAATTTGGTATCATCAGTTACAATTGTAACGTATCCCCTTCTTCTAAATGGCTCAACTTTTAATAATATAAACAAGGTTCAAAACTTTAATGCTATTAATTACAAAGCAGAAGGCTCTCAATAGTTGTTGTGATTCTTTCCTACAAAGACAAATCCATTGTTAATGGCTGACGAGATGACACCAAAAGTGTGAGCTTGCTGAAATTCTTATTTCCATCGGTATATATTGTATCATTTATCAATTCATTCTACTTAGGATTCAGCTGAAATGCAACAAATGGCTGTCACTTGAAAAAGGCACAGGTCGGCCCTGGCGAACATTACGAGCCGGAAAGCAAACTGACAAAGCGAGCAGCCTTTCAGAAGTCAGTACACGGAATTTATTTGATGATCATCTGTGGTTTTCACTGCTATTCCGTCCAAGGTACAGCAGATTTACCAGGGTACAGAGGCTGTGGAGCATAGTATCACTACTGTTCCTTTCAATGGTTGCCTCAGCGATGTTTTATGATACACCAGACGATACGCTTCCTTTTTTAAACGTGGGAAACTTCGAACTTGGGTACAAGGAAATATACACTGGGTTGATGTCCAGTATCATAACGGTTGTGCCATCTTTGATTATAACCTTCGCGTTCAGCAAAAGAAAAGTTCTTGGGGAGAAACCTTTGAGCATCTCATATAACGGTGACACTGTTGGTTCCTCTGGAAGTCTACCCTGGTGGTCAATATTCCTAGCATACACATTACTGTTGCTATGCATCATTTCTGGTTCATTTTTTAGACTTTTGTACTCATTGGAATGGGGACCTTCCCTCACTGTGAAATGGATGTCTTCGTTTTTTCTTGGATCAACACAAAGTGCCATCATAATCGACCCTGCAAAGGTAAGGGGATTTATGTTTAGATTTTGCAACAAAATGTTTACAAATCGCTTCATTTTAAGAATACTTATTTTTTTCTTCAGCTTATACTTTCTAAATAGAACCCGAACTTACGAAAGGAGTAACAGCGACTATGTGATTCGGATTTGCAAGCGCGATTCTTAAACATATCAGTCTACAGTATCTAAGCTTACAGTCACTCAGACTGTAGTCACTTAGTCTACAGTCTCTAAGTCTACAATATCTTAGTCGCGGTCACTTAGACTGTAGTCATTTAGACTGTAGTCACTTAGTCTGTAGTCACTTAGACTGTAGTCACTTAGTCTACAATCTATTAGTCTACAGACTCTAAGTCTGCAGTCTTTAAGCTAACAGTCACTTAGATTATGGTCACTTAGACTGTAGTCACTTAGTCTGTTGTCACTTAGACTGTAGTTACTCAGACTATAGTCACTTGGTCTACAGTCTCTAAGTCTACAATATCTTAGTCGCGGTCACTTAGACTGTAGTCACTTAGACTTTAGTCACTTAGACAGTAGTCACTTAGACTGTAGTCACTTATACTGTAGTCACTTAGACTTTAGTCACTTAGACAGTAGTCACTTAGACTGTAGTCACGTAGACTGTAGTCACTTAGTCTACAGTCTCTAAATCTACAGTATCTTAGTCTACAATATCTAAGCCTGGAGTAACTTAGACTGTAGTCACTTAGTCTACAATTTCTAAGTCTACAATTTATTAGTCTACAGATTCTAAGTCTGCAGTCTCTAAGCTAACAGTCACTTAGATTGTAGTCATTTAGTCTACAGTATTTTAATCTACAATATCTAAGTATACAGTTTCTTAGTCTGCGGGCTCTAATTTAACAGTCACTTAGACTGACGTCACTTAGTCTACAATCTCCAAGTCTGCAATATCTTAGTCTAAAATTTCGAAGTTTACAGTTTATAAACTTACAGTCACTTAGACTGTAGTCACTTAGTCTACATTATCTAAATCTACAATATCTTAGTTTAAAGTTTCTAAGTCTGCGGTCTCTAAGCTAACAGTCACTTAGACTGAAGTCACTTAGTCTACATTATCTAAATCTACAATATCTTAGTATAAAGTTTCTAAGTCTGCGGTCTCTAAGCTAACAGTCACTTAGACTGAAGTCACTTAGTCTACAATCTCTAAGTCTACAGTGTCTTAGTCTACAGTCGTAAAGACTTGGTTGCGTGGGGTATTTAACAACTTCTGTTTTTTATTTAAATTGTGCTTTATATTCGTACTAGTTACATTGTATAACTTCGAAAATGCATTATTGATCCTAATGTATTCCCCCCCCCCCCCCCCCCCCCCCCCCGCATCATTTGGTATCAATTGCTATCTATATGACTAATGATCAATCAAATTCTAATTAGGAATACTATTAACGTTTTTAAAGATCAAAACAAATATGTAGATTTACTCTGAACTGTCCTTTGACTGACGTGATGGCGTCATAATTTTTTATGATATATGTAAATTGTAATATGTAATGTTGATTATTATGTCCCCCAAACGAAGTTGGGGACTTATTGGTTTTACTCCGTTTCTTCTTCTTTTTCTTCTTCTTCTTTCTTCTTCTTCTTCTTCTTCTTCTTCTTCTTCTTCTTCTTCTTCTTCTTCTTCTTAAATTGTTTTATGCTCAAATTTAGTTTATACATTGTTGGTGTATTACATGGCATTGCGATCCTTTTCTTTTGCTTTTCTTTTGGCAGTTTGAGGGCTTTCTGTAATGGTCCCCCATTACCATTAATTACTACTTGTTTTTAATGTTTTACTTATAAGGTCACCTGAGACAAGATCTCAAGTGACCTATTGCGATCGCCTTTTGTCCGGCGTCAGCCGTCATGCGTCATGCTACCTTAAACAATTTACATTTTCGACTTCTTCTCCAAAACACCTGAACCAATTTCAATGAAATTTTGCAGAAACCTTCCAGGGCCAATGGTCTACCCCAACTAGGAATTATATGGTCCACAGCCCCCAGGGGCCTGAGGGGCGGGGCCAAAAATGGTCAAATTGACTAAAATTTCAAAAATCTTTTCTCAAGATCTAGATAGAGTAAAATCAAATACTCTTCATATATGGAAGGGTCTTAAGGTGATTTACCAAAATTGTGAATTTCGTGACCTTGGGTATCACGTTTCTCCTTGGGGAGGGTGTAAACGTTACTATAGCTTATATAGGGAAATCACATTTTGGACCAACATTTGTTTAGTTTACATTGGAATTAATTCAAACTTGGTTAGCATTATCAGTATTGGATAGGAGTTTGATGGTATGCACATATCAGCCCTGACTGACCCCCAGGGGCTGATAGGTGGGGCCAGAAAGGGTTCAATTGACTGACTTTTTTAAAACCTTCTTCTCAAGACCCGTATATGGTAGAATCAAATACTCTTCATAGATGGAAGAGTCTTAAGTTGCATTACCAAAATTGTGATTTTCATGACCCTGGGGTCTCACGTTTTCCCCTGGGGAGGGGGAAAACTTTATTATAGTTTATATAGGGAAATCATATTCTGGACCAACATTAGTTTAATTTCCATTGGAATTAATTCAAACTTGGTTAGCATTATCAGCATTAGATAGAAGTTTGATTTTATGCACATATCAGCCCTGACTGACCTCCAGGGGCTAATGGGTGGGGCCAGAAAGGGTTGAATTCACTGAAATTTCAAAAATCTTTTTCTCAAGACCCAGATATGGTAGTATCAAATATTCTTCATAGATGAAAGGGTATTAAGGTTCTTTACCAAATTTGTGAATTTCATGACCCTGGGATCTCACGTTCCACCCTGGGGAGGGGGTAAACTTTACTATAGTTCATATAGGGAAATCACAATTTGGACCAGCATTTGTTTAATATCCATTGGAATTAATTCAAACTTGGTTGGCATTATCAGTATTTGATAGCAGTTTCATGATATGCACAAATTAGTCCTGACTGACCTCCAAAGGGTGATTGGTGTCGCCAAAAAGGATCAAATTGACTAAAATTTCAAAAATCTTCTTCTCAAGACCCAGATATGTTAGAATCACATGCTCTTCATAGATGGAAGGGTCTTAAGGTGATTTACCAAATTGTGAATTTCATGACCCTGGGGTCTCACTTTTACCCCTGAGGAGGGGATAAACTTTATTATAGTTTATCTAGGGAAATCCAATTTTGGACCAACTTTTGTTTAATTTCCATTGCAATTAATTCAAACTTCGTTAGCATTATTAGCATTAGATAGAAAAATGATTGTATGCACATATCAGCCCTGACTGACCCTCAGGGGCTGATGGGTTGGGCCAAAAAGGGTTGAATTCACTGAAATTTCTAAAATCTTCTTCTCAAGACCCAGTTATGGTAGAATCAAATGCACTTCATAGATGGAAGGGTCTTAAGTTGCGTTACCAAACCTGTGAATTTCATGAACCTGGGGTATCACGTTTCTCCCTGGGGAGGGGATAAACTTTACTATAGTTTTTATCTGGAAATCACATTTTGGACCAACATTTGTTTAATTTCCATTGGAATAAATTCATACCTCGTTAGCATTATCAGCATTGAATAGCAGTTTGATGCTTTGTACATATCAGCCCTGACTGACCCCGAGGGGCTGATGTGTTGGGCCAAAAAGGGTTGAATTCACTGAAATTTCAAATATCTTCTCCTCAAGACCCAGATATGGTAGAATCAAATACATTTAATAGATGGAAGGGTCTTAAGGTGCTTTACCAAAATTGTGAATTTCATGACCCTTGGGTCACACGTTTCCCTCCTGGGGGGGGGATACACTTTATTATAGTTTATATAGGGAAATCACATTTTGACCCAGCATTTGTTTAATTTCCATTGGAATTAATTCAAACTTGGTTAGCATTATCAGTATTGGATAGGAGTTTGATGGTATGCACATATCAGTCCTGACTGACCCCCAGGGGCTAATGAGTGGGGCCAGAAAGGGTTGAATTGACTGAAATTTTTAAACCTTCTTCTCAAGACCCGTATTTGGTAGAATCAAATATTCTTCATAGATGGAAGAGTCTTAAGTTGCATTACCAAAATTGTGATTTTCATGACCCTGGTGTCTCACGTTTTCCCCTGAAGAGGGGGAAAACTTTATTATAGTTTATATAGGGAAATCATATTTTGGACCAACTTTTGTTTAATTTCCATTGCAATTAATTCAAAATTGGTTAGCATTATTAGCATTAGATAGAAAATTGATTGTATGCACATTTCAGCCCTGACTGACCCCCAGGGGCTGATGGGTGGGGCCAAAAAGGGTTGAATTCACTGAAATTTCTAAAATCTTCTTCTCAAGACCCAGTTATGGTAGAATCAAATGCACTTCATAGATGGAAGGGTCTTAAGTTGCGTTACCAAACCTGTGAATTTCATGAACCTGGGGTATCACGTTTCTCCCTGGGGAGGGGATAAACTTTACTATAGTTTTTATCTGGAAATCACATTTTGGACCAACATTTGTTTAATTTCCATTGGAATAAATTCATACCTCGTTAGCATTATCAGCATTGAATAGCAGTTTGATGCTTTGTACATATCAGCCCTGACTGACCCCGAGGGGCTGATGTGTTGGGCCAAAAAGGGTTGAATTCACTGAAATTTCAAATATCTTCTCCTCAAGACCCAGATATGGTAGAATCAAATACATTTAATAGATGGAAGGGTCTTAAGGTGCTTTACCAAAATTGTGAATTTCATGACCCTTGGGTCACACGTTTCCCTCCTGGGGGGGGGATACACTTTATTATAGTTTATATAGGGAAATCACATTTTGACCCAGCATTTGTTTAATTTCCATTGGAATTAATTCAAACTTGGTTAGCATTATCAGTATTGGATAGGAGTTTGATGGTATGCACATATCAGTCCTGACTGACCCCCAGGGGCTAATGAGTGGGGCCAGAAAGGGTTGAATTGACTGAAATTTTTAAACCTTCTTCTCAAGACCCGTATTTGGTAGAATCAAATATTCTTCATAGATGGAAGAGTCTTAAGTTGCATTACCAAAATTGTGATTTTCATGACCCTGGTGTCTCACGTTTTCCCCTGAAGAGGGGGAAAACTTTATTATAGTTTATATAGGGAAATCATATTTTGGACCAACTTTTGTTTAATTTCCATTGCAATTAATTCAAAATTGGTTAGCATTATTAGCATTAGATAGAAAATTGATTGTATGCACATTTCAGCCCTGACTGACCCCCAGGGGCTGATGGGTGGGGCCAAAAAGGGTTGAATTCACTGAAATTTCTAAAATCTTCTTCTCAAGACCCAGTTATGGTAGAATCAAATGCACTTCATAGATGGAAGGGTCTTAAGTTGCGTTACCAAACCTGTGAATTTCATGAACCTGGGGTATCACGTTTCTCCCTGGGGAGGGGATAAACTTTACTATAGTTTTTATCTGGAAATCACATTTTGGACCAACATTTGTTTAATTTCCATTGGAATAAATTCATACCTCGTTAGCATTATCAGCATTGAATAGCAGTTTGATGCTTTGTACATATCAGCCCTGACTGACCCCGAGGGGCTGATGTGTTGGGCCAAAAAGGGTTGAATTCACTGAAATTTCAAATATCTTCTCCTCAAGACCCAGATATGGTAGAATCAAATACATTTAATAGATGGAAGGGTCTTAAGGTGCTTTACCAAAATTGTGAATTTCATGACCCTTGGGTCACACGTTTCCCTCCTGGGGGGGGGATACACTTTATTATAGTTTATATAGGGAAATCACATTTTGACCCAGCATTTGTTTAATTTCCATTGGAATTAATTCAAACTTGGTTAGCATTATCAGTATTGGATAGGAGTTTGATGGTATGCACATATCAGTCCTGACTGACCCCCAGGGGCTAATGAGTGGGGCCAGAAAGGGTTGAATTGACTGAAATTTTTAAACCTTCTTCTCAAGACCCGTATATGGTAGAATCAAATATTCTTCATAGATGGAAGAGTCTTAAGTTGCATTACCAAAATTGTGATTTTCATGACCCTGGTGTCTCACGTTTTCCCCTGAAGAGGGGGAAAACTTTATTATAGTTTATATAGAGAAATCCAATTTTGGACCAACTTTTGTTTAATTTCCATTGCAATTAATTCAAAATTGGTTAGCATTATTAGCATTAGATAGAAAATTGATTGTATGCACATATCAGCCCTGACTGACCCCCAGGGGCTGATGGGTGGGGCCAAAAAGGGTTGAATTCACTGAAATTTCTAAAATCTTTTTCTCAAGACCCAGATATGGTAGAATCAAATACACATCATAGATGGAAGGATCGTAAGATGCTTTACCAAAATTGTGAATTTCATGACCCTGGGGTCTCACGTTTCCCTCCTGGGTGGGGGGGGATACACTTTATTATAGATTATATAGGGAAATCACATTTGACCCAACATTTGTTTAATTTCCATTGGAATTAATTCAAACTTGGTAGGCATTATCAGTTTTTGATAGCGGTTTCAGGATATGCACAAATTAGTCCTGACTGACCTGCAAAGGGTGATGGGTGGGGTCAGAAATGGTTGAATTGATTGAAATTTCTAAAATCTTCTTCTCAAGACCCAGATATGGTAGAATGAAATACTCTTCATAGATGGACGGGTCTTTACCAAATTGTGAATTTCATGACCCTGGGGTCTCACTTTTACCCCTGAGGAGGGGATAAACTTTACTATAGTTTATATAGGGAAATCATATTTTGGACCAACTTTTGTTTAGTTTTCATTGCAATTAATTCAAACTTCGTTAGCATTATTAGCATTAGATAGAAAATTGATTGTATGCACATATCAGCCCTGACTGACCCCCAGGGGCTGATGGGTGGGGCCAAAAAGGGTTGAATTCACTGAAATTTCTAAAATCTTCTTCTCAAGACCCAGATATGGTAGAATGAAATACTCTTCATAGACGGAAGGGTCTTAAGTTGCGTTACCAAACCTGTGAATTTCATGAACCTGGGATATTACCTTTCTCCCTGGGGAGGGGATAAACTTTACTATAGTTTTTATCTGGAAATCACATTTTGGACCAACATTTGTTTAATTTCCATTGAAATAAATTCATACCTCGTTAGCATTATCAGCATTGGATACCAGTTTGATGCTATGTACATATCAGCCCTGACTGACCCCGAGGGGCTGATGGGTGGGGCCAAAAAGGGTTGAATTGACTGAAATTTCAAATATTTTCTTCTCAAGACCCAGATATGGTAGAATCAAATACACTTCTTAGATGGAAGTATCTTAAGGTGCTTTACCATAATTGGGAATTTCATGATCCTGGAGTCTCATGTTTCCCCCTGGCGAGGGGGTAAACTTTACTTTTGTTTATTTGTGAATCATATGGTCCCGAGCCCCCAGCAGCCTGACGGGCGTGGCCAAAAAGGGTAAAATTTACTAAACTTTCAAAAAATTTCTTCTCAAGATCCAGATATGGTAGAATCAAATACTCTTCATAGATGGAAGTGTCTTAAGGTGCTTTACCATAATTCAGCTGCTTGACAGAACCACTATTTGTACAAAGTACATATACTACCCAGATATTTTACACTGCTTTTGCATTACACGTAGTTCAAGTTACTTTTGTTACAAACTAATTTCTTTTTCACTCACATAACTCAGGTGACCGTTAAGGCCCATGGGCCTCTTGTTATTTATACGCGAAAATTAGCTTTCAGTGTCGTGAAACTGTGAACCCGCGCTTTGTAAGTTTGAATAAAAGCGAGTGTTGTGTACGATTCACGTGATGTGTTTTAAACATGTTTACCGTGGTCAGATGTCTTGTCTATTTTTACTGTTGTCATTGTCTAAGTTTTATTTTTGGCGCGTTGTGGTTAGTTTTGAACAGCGCGGTCAAAGACTAAACGTAAAATGAAATAGAACGCTGTTCATGTACATACATGTAATGCCGCCATGTTATTTGTATGAAAATGCGATTGTGTGAAACCCCTTTTCATGTAGAAGAGGGTATATTTATTATTCGGCTATTCCGATAATAAACTCATTAAACGTACCTTTGGAGATGTAGGAAATGTGTCTGTACAACCAAGCCGGAGATACTATACTTCCCCTGCTACGTTACAAGCAGGATTTGCCAATTCCTCCACAAATCGACAAACCAATCAATATGTTGTGATATAAAACTCGAACGGGTCTGTTTGTATAAGCAAATCACTATATTTAAAAATTTGAAGCAAAATACCGTCAAATTCAGATATTTATCAAAGTATATTTCTTTAAGTAAATTTCAGTGTTGCTGATTGACCATGTGTCCAAATAGCAACATCTATCTGGTTTCTAGTTAAAACACTTTTCGAGCTTAATGATAATATCATAAAAATCACACCTAGTCCCATCTCATTATTTTTTCCATTTGTATGACTTTAGTTTTGATCATATACTTTCGAAACTTCTTTATTGTGGTTTTCGATACCACTGATTAAAATGCGGAGTTAGTTTTATTTTAATCTTCTTATATACGTTAATCCATAAATTATAAATGGAGGTAATTTCGATTACATTTCACCATCAGAGTTGATACGTGTTTAACACAATGAAAACCAGACATATGGCTAACTGTTCTGGCTATATATTTTGTCGTACTATTTTAGGCAATCATACTCGCAATCCTTCTAGTTTGTCTCTGTTCAGAGAAGAACAATCGAAGTGATTTTTACCTTCCGCCGACCTCTGTAGTAGACAAACAACAAGAGTTCGCCGGTCAAGGTAAGTAAAAACTTTTTTATGGCGATGTATAAATAAAAACGATTCAACATTTTCATTTCTCGGAAAAATATTTCTATATCATTTAAGCGACGATATCAAAGACACTGTTCTATTATCGTAAATAGTAGATTTGTACCTTGTCAACACGTCTGAACGTCCGGAACGTTTTGACTTGAGCAAATGTTTATGCATATCACTAATCAATTGAATATAGAAATGTTTTGTGATTCATAGCGTTCTGAAACAAATATGTTGTAAAGGACACTGTAACAGACGAGTAGCAGACTGTCCGTGTGATGAACCAGAAACCAGAGCCCAGAAAAAGCGTCGTTACACGCTACACATGGATCGGAAACTAAACAAATTACTGAGGAGATTCGTGTTTGGGGTTTTATATGCTTGCATGGTTTTGCTCATTGGTACACAGCAGAAAGTTTCCGAAGTGTATGGGCAAAACAAGCACTTGAAAAACGTTTTGAAACCTACACAAGAGGTACACTAACTGTATCTATTATTTTTTTTTGTAATATTTTATGTTTTGATCTCAAAATTAATTTGATTATTTATTATCCAATGAGTTAAAACTTGAAATACGAATTACAATATACAGGTTAAAAAGATACAATTAATCTATGAAGAAATATGATAAAGTTTAAAGCAAGCACTTTTAATCACAACAATAATTAGTGTTCTCCAAAAAATCCCACATATATACATATTGTACTTTCTTAAACATTGTGACAATAGCTAAGCAATTATCTATGATTTCTGATGCAGGTGGAAAAAATGGAAGATGTCTGGCAATACCTGAACAAAGTAGTATTGCAACGTTTGTACCCTTCGGAGTTTTCCAGTGGTGAAATAAAATCATTGAATGAGCTGAGATTTATTGGAGACTGCTATAAAATGGGGCCCATACGCCTTCGCCAAATTCGAGTAACGGGTAGGGATGACAACAACAAAATATAAGTTAATATGGAGAAAATTCATTTTTATCTTAAACACGGATCACGTGACGTAGATAAGTACGCATGTTAAGTAACAAACAGAAAAAATAATTGTGGTGAAATATAATGTATATAAACACGGGTTACAGGTAACGTAAACATACATGGGTGAGATAAACACGAGTGAAAGGTAAAGTAAATAAAATCGCGCGTCATGAAATGTTAACAAATACGGATGTCTGGGTAAAGTAGATACGTACTAATGACAAGTAACGTAGACCACACGGATGTCAGGTAACATAGATAAACACGGATGGCAGGTAACGTAGATTAACACGAACGCCAGCCAACGTAGATAAACACAGTGGTCAGATAACGAAGATAACACTGGTGTCAGGTAACGAAGTTATAATCTGTTGACAGGTAATATAGACCACACGGGTGCCAAGTAATATAAATAAACACGAATGACAGGTAACGAAGATAAATATGAAGTACAGGTAACGAAGATAAACACGAACGTCAGAAACTCAAACGTATGTATTGACTTGCCCATTAACATTCAACCTTTGATAGGACCAACGCATCTCGACCTGTACTCTGACTCAAAGGCACTTGATATTTATTCAGATTTAATGACACTCGACCTCTTTTGAAGCTACCTTGCATTCGACCCCTTTTTGTATATACTGTCACTCGACTCTTATTCTGTCTCATTCATTATTTTGACTCTTAAATGACATCCGATATTTTTGACACAATCATAATAGTCCCACTATTTTGGACTTTGTCAATAACACAGATTACAGTATTCAGTTTTTTATTGGCACATGGCCACTGTTCTGACTCAACGCTTGACTTGATTTGCTCATTGACACGTGTCCTCTGTTCTGTTACTTGACGCTTTGATCGACTTGCTCATTGGAACTCGTCTTTTGTTTTGACTTGGTCATTGACCCTCGACGCTTCGATTGACTAACTTTATGATACCCAACGCTTCGTTTGACTCACTAGATAATACTCGACACTTCATTTGACTCACTTATTGATACTCAACACTTTGTTTGATTCCCTCAATGATAATCGACTCTTCGTTAGACTCACTAATTTATACTCGACACTTCGTTTGACTCTCTTAATGAAACTGGACGCTTTGTTTGACTCACTTGATGATACTGGACATCTCTCCAGATTCAATGCTGTCATAGTCAAAATTCTAACATTTTTAAACGAAGATCTTTTTAACGACACATATTACTTTTTTTCAAATTGAAGGCACTTGTACCACTCCATCATTGATGAAGAAACACGGGATAGTTTGTATTCCTGACTACGATACGGATACCGAAGACACTAATGACTACACCGAAGGTGTGGAAATAACAAAATAAATTACTTTATGTACCTTATTTTGTCTGCTGTTTCGCGAAGATATTTTTTTCGCGTTGGTTCTACAAAAAAAGGACAAGTATAAATGCACTTTTCAGCATTGTGTTACCTGAATAATGCAAAACTAACAGCAACATATGTTTCAAAAATGTATACTATGTCTTCACATGACACTGTTATTGCATGCCTCTTTAAAAGCCAATTGGTCTAGTGAATTTACATTGTGGCAATGACGTCGCGTTTGTATCCTTACAACCGCACGGCAACATCGATGGCAGCATCATAACTGTTTAGTTCTATCAAATTTACACAAATTGTAGGATTTTATAATAATTAATCTTAGACTCCTATTCCTTGATCAAAATGAAGTTCCAAGTTAGTTGGTTGGTTAATGGTTGTTCATCACTATCCATCGCCATTGAAAAGTATGCTATTCGAATGTGCCGTTCTTGGATTAATATCTGTCGTTTTGTACAAGTGATTGTGCTATCACTCCTTTATCTATTATATAATATTACGCAATTGAGTATTTCCAATTTGTCATACTTACATTAATTTTGTATATTCAATTATTGTCATTGTTTATCTTATTGATTTTAAAACTTGATACGTTCCCGATATACGAGAAGAACTTTAAAGTTTTATATTGTGGGAATGCAAATCTAAGGATTATTTTGTTGTAGGATTTGTTGTTGACGATGTCTTAAAGACAAAGTTGAGTTCTAATGAAGGACTGTACATATTCATATTATAAATAGTGAGATCAAATGTTATAAATATCTCGATGACATTGCTAATTGTACTTTATTCATAATTACAAATATGTTGCTGCAGGTTGGATCACAGCGAATATGTCTGCTTCATTGAATGACTACAAAGCTTCGTATCGATACCATCACAACCTCAAAGAAACGCCCACTTACACTGGACATTTCGGAACATATGGTGTCGGTGGCTATTTCGTTGATTTGGATGTTTTGCCCACTAAGGCCAACGATATTGTAAATAGATTGCGAAGGAATGTTTGGCTTGATGAACGAACACGTGCCTTTTTCATTGAAGCATGCCTCGTTAACAGAAACAACATGATTTTTACTCATATTCAAGTCGTATTCGAATTCCCAAGCACAGGTGGAATATTCACAGACACAACCGTTGTTTCATCCAATCTCTATCCGTACACACACACGTTTGACTACATTATTCTGTTCCTTCAGATATTGTTTTCATTTATCATCTTGGTGCGGTTCGTGTTGGTGGTTGCAAAGATTATAAAAACACAAGGTCACTCCCTTTTAACAGTGAGTCAAGCCATCGAAATTGTTCATCTAGGAGTCTCCGTGGCTGCTGTCGTTTGCCTTGTCCTCAGATTCACCAGCACAATAGCCGTTCTTAACACTCTCCGACAGGAAATGGGTAAGTGATACTATAAGTGTCATCTTTGAGGATAACTGTAACAAGAATTGTACGTCTGGTATGTTTATATGTATGTGGGTATATATATAGCTTCTTATAACTATCCTATAAATAAAACGTAAAACAGATATATAATGACGCAACACTTGGACATTTCTTGCATTAAAGACAGTTCAATGTTATTGAATATCCATGTTCGAAGTGTTTTGAAATAAATGTAGAAAACAGTAGAAGATTTATATTGTTATACATTGACAACTTTTAGCTGCAACAGACCAAAACAGATCAATCTTTTCTTCAAATGTCATTTCATGTGAAGCGTTTTGGATTAATTATAGCTATAAAGATATATCTTTTGAAGTAACATCTCACTAGGATACGAAGTATAAGTCCTTTCAATTATCTTTGACAGGTTTCTACACATCCTTTGGGTATGTCTTTCAATGGGATGGATATTTCTCTTTATCCTTGGGTATGGTTACGTTCCTTGCTATCCTGGACCTGCTAAAACATCTGCAATTTAATTACCAGATCTTCTTGGCGTACAAGACAATCACAGCGTTTCGAAGAGAGCTTTTTCATTTTACAATAGCCCTATCAGTTCTTATTGTTGGTTTCGCATCTTTGATTACTCTGATATATGGTCCCACGGAAAAGGGTTTCAGAAGCATTATATCCGCAATACTGACTCTGTTTCGTACGACAATCGGAATGATCAAATTCCGCAATGACATAGATGTGCCAGCACTAGATATATTTGTCATGTTTGCAATATACGCCTTAGTCGCTACGCTTGCATTTGTTAATCTTTTAACAAGTTCACTGAATGCTCACATCACACACATCAAGCAGTTGATTAGAGACGGGAAGACACCGTTCGACTGGAATCTCAGTCGACACTTCTGGAATCGTCTGACAGGTTTATTCACCGTATGTGGTGTTGCAAGACGACGCAATAGCAGAAAGAAAGGTTTGTTGAGCTTTCGAGCATATTTAGCTTCATGATTTAAGTTTCTTTTATGATCTCGTTAATATGTAATTATAATTTTTAGTATCTTGATTTGTCTGTTCTCAGCTGAAAATTTATTATTGATATTCACAGCTTTGGAAGTCTATAAAGTGTTTTGCGACAAGAAATTGTTATCGTCTTGTTGATTTATTGATCTCACAAAGAATCACTTCTACCAGTTATAGTAATACACTATTTATTTATTTTCAATTCAGATCATCTACACGATATTGACCACCTACACCAGGTAATAGAAAACTGCCTTTTTCGTTGTTGTTTTTTTTTTTTTTTTTCTTTTTTTTTTACACGTATTCAATAATCCCTTGCCGTAATAACTTTATTTTTTCTAGTAAACATTATGCATTTTCCAATACATTCAGTGATTTCAATTTAGATAACAGTTTTTCATTTTCGTCCTACGAAAGCCCTTGTCCATCAAGGGCATGCCATGGGGGGGGGGGGGGCAGGATACCGGTGTACCTGGAGCTGTTGTACGTTTGCGTTATATGCATATTGTTTTCAATTTCAATAGAAGAGCGAGATTAAGTTCGACCAATTCCTGTCAACCGTAATGCTATTGCTCCGAGACGACGACAATGAAAGGATGGAAAAAGAAAACCTGTGTCGTATATTGGTAAACCTGAGACGTGGATGTCGACGTAGGGCTACACCAAATGGAATTCAATATAGGTATAAGCTGAGTAACAATCAAGAAATGTTGTTTATCCGTATTTCTACAACCTCATCAGAGAGCCGATGAAACTTAAATATGAATATATATATAAAAAAAAATCCGAGACGTTTTCGCTGCATGTACATTTTCGACCTTTTTCTCCCGCCGTAATGAGGGCAAATACATTACTACAGCAAAATATTTTGTAAATAGCATAATGCATATAGCAAATCAATGTGAAGAGCGAATTAAACACTTAGTGGATATTTATTTCATAGGTGAAGGCTGAAAGTTTGACTGGGCGAAACTTTCCCGGTAAACAGTACTTTCTGTAAGGTATAAGAGTCATAGCAAACTCGATTAATTTATCAATTATATACATAAATTTATATTATATAAAAACGACGTGCATTAGAGTGTGACATTTTGCAGGGTCACCCATCGGATATCACTGTCACCCAAGGCGAAGCCGAGTGTGACAGTGATAACCTCGGGGTGACTCTAGGCACTGTCACACTCTAATGCATGTAGTATTTTTTTTATTATACAGAAAGTCAATGAGCTGTGGATAATTCTCACATCAAATCACCAAGAAAAACCCTATGGTCCTCTGCTTTTGAAATAAAGATACGTTAGACTTACTGCACAATTTACGCATTTCCGAAAATGTCTGTGGTTATCTAGCAGACGGCATGCTATAAATTTACCAAATCAAAGAAGCACTTGAAACACTCTCTCATGTTAGTGTTAAAACGTCGTATTGATCACCGGCGAGTAATACACAGTAGCGACATTGAATGCATGTGGGCCTAAAGGCGCTGTGACAAAAATGGATATATTACGAACGAGAACAGTTATGCTTCATGTATTGAAGTGGTTGAAAAAAGGCAAAGCTATAACAGATTATGCCCGTTTGTTAAGTCAGTGCCTCTATAAAATGGGCATGTTTCCCTTTCCCGAACATCTTATTTTACAGATATTCTAACGACTGGTCTGAGGCAGATGACATGTTAGTGGTTGAGTTCCTAGCTGAAGTGGTGAGCTGTAGAATTGATGTGGACTGCTACACGATATCTGAGGCCGATAATCAGGGATTGATTCCATACGGAAATTATACTGACCCACTCAGTATGTTCTTCAGCATCAACTTTCCTAACAGACAACATGCACGTGCATTGTCTCCGGTAAGCACACAGTCATCATATCTTCAGCTGATATAGTAAAATTTGAGGAAACATCAAAAGTTTACTAACACAAAACTTGAGAAAAGAGTCAATACTGTATACCAGAATTTTTTTGCAAAGTCAAACTTTCATTCTTTGCCGGTAACCCTTCAAAATAATCTCTATATCTAACATGTTGTTTACAATGTACTTATGATCGCTGTGATGATTAACCGCCTTCATCAAGGTGGACGAAAAAGGCGAAAATTTAACTGCAGCGAAAATTTCCCCAGTATACAATAAAAATTTGTTCGACTATTTAAACGATTAACGTGTATCAAACAAACATAGCGAAAACGTCAAGTTTTGCTTTTCCTGTTTAAAGTCATAATTTGCACGAAGTTGACTAGCTTTAAATAGATAATTCGCTACCTCTGCTTTATTTCCCAACAACTATTGTTAAACTTTCAATAAATACTTGTTATTGTTTGATTTTCCGTGACCTTTTTCTTTGGGTCCTTAACCTAGCGTTTAGCAAAATAACTTCATATTAACCGTTATGACTTAGAAAGGAAAATGAATTTTCAAGAAAAATGCAAGAAAATAGAATTAATGTTGTGAGAGGAGTCCGTCACGTGAACACGTATATTGATCGATTGTCTGATAACAACATGAGGTTTCTCTTGGAGCTTCGCTTACTTGTTCATTGAATCAGCTTCCATCAGGGCTTAATCGTTATAAATATAGGCTGAAAATAACTGGTTAAGTGATTATATATGGTGTTTCATTAAATGCTGAAATGACCTTGTTTTTGATTTTTCAATTTTTAGCTTTTACACGTACTTAAATGTTTGTGTATGCGATGATATATTGGTTTTATATCTAATCTGAAAGCAACGTAGGTCATTGTTGTGAACGAAGAATTGGATGAAATTGATATGACGGTATCCTTTAGTTCTCTGAAAACGTTATTAGCTCACCTTGGTCCTTCGGACCAAGGTATGCCATACCGTAGCGTCGGTCGTCCGTCAGTTCGTCAACAATTTCTTTAAACGACTTCTTCTTCGTAACCATTGATTGGAATTTAATTAAAATTTGATTGGAAGCATCTCTAGGTGGTGATGATTCAAAAATATGCAAATGGTGGGGCTGACCCCCCAGGAGACTGAGGGGCGGGGCCAATAGGGAGTAATTTGGCTATATTGCTTTAAGCGACTTCTTCTCTGGAACTAAAAGGTGGATATCAGCCATATTTGACTGGAAGCATCCCTAGTTGGTGGTGATTCAAAATTGTACAAATGGCGGGCTGACCCCCCAGGGGGCTGAGGGTGTGGCCAAAAGGGGTCAAATCGGCTATATTGCTATAATGACTTCTTCTGTAGAACCATGCCATTGATATCGATCATATTTGGTCGGAAGCATTCATGGTAGGTAGGTTTTAAAAATTTTACAAATGGTCGTGCTGACCCCCCGGGCTAAGGGGTGGGGCAAAAGAAAATGTATTTCTTGGAAATGGTTGAGGTCCCCACCGTGTAACCATATATACAATTGCTGAGCATAAAGAGAAGAATGCACATTTGCTTCCAGGATGGTTCTAGGGTCTGGACCCACCTTTGTAGTCATAGTTCCTGGGTCATAACTTTGAAACGGTTGAGATCCGAACTATATATACAAACGCTGGGCATAAAGAGACGAATGAAGTCATGATCTTAGAATAGACCCTTGAGCTGACCGAACCCCTAGGAACCTAGTTTCTTAGTCACAGCTTGGAAACAGTTAAGATCCCCAACCTATAACCATATATACAATTGCTGAGTATAAAGAGATGAATTCGCATATGTTTCCAGCATGGCCTTGGGGTCTGTCTCACCCTTGGAGACTTAACCCCTGGGTCATAACTTTGAAATGGTTAAGATCCCCACCCCAAAACTATATATACAATTGTTGGGCATAAATAGACGAATGTAGTCATGTATTAGAATTGAGTCTAGGGTCTGCCCCACCCTTGCAGACTTAACCTCTAGGTCATAACTTTGAAACAGTTGAGATCCCCACCCAAAAACTTTAAATCCAAATACTGGGCAAAAAGAGACGAATGCAGTTATGATATTATAATTGATCCTGCGGTCTGGCAACAACCCTAGAGACCCAGTTTCTGAGTCACAGCTTGGAAACAGTTGAGTCCCCACCCCATAACCATATATAAAATTGCTAGGCATGAAAAATCTAATACAGATATGCTACAAGGATTAAATTGGCATTGGGGTCTGGCATATCCCCTTGGATCTCATTTGGAGAATATTTTGTCATGATTGCTAAGATATCCAGGTGAGCGATACAGGCCCTCTGGGCCTCTTGTATATTTTCATTTATTTTTATATCTTTTATGATGCATAAGACAGACCAATCGATAAAAATGTTTCTACAGGACAATATTTATGTTTATATTTTTCAAGTGCTATGTAACTATCAAAGTGCCATCCAGCCACCTGTTTCGCCGACCGACATTCCTCATCACACATAGTACTAGTGGTAACTCTGGTGATTGGCGACAACATACCGCCCAACAGGCCATGGCATGGAAAGGGGAGGTAACTACAATAAAATGAAGACAGTATCTATAATCACCATACAACCGTTTATAAAACTGATACAATATAGTTTCCTTAGTTACAAGTTGCTTTACCAGAGATATTTTACTCAATTATAGACAAAACAACAACAAAACCAAGAAAAAAATAACAAAACTATAAATAATCTGCAACACTCAGTTATCATCTTTAACTTAATTTTATAGTTCTAGTTAAACTGCTCCAACGGGTTCCGTCAAATTTTATTGTTTCCGTGTATGGTACATAAATACATGATAATACAGAATCAATTGACTTGTGAGCTTTCCATCTCAGCTTCTACTTTCTTCTTTTCAATGAAAAATAATGCAAACGTCCTTACATTTGAGTCCCTAATACTTCTAAAACATTTATGTATGTTAACACATTTAGATGGTAATGCTTTGTTCCAGGTGTATCTATCCGCTTCCATTCCTTATTGTCCACGGTACATTCTGGCTGTAGCATCCGTCCTTTGGCCTGGTATTGCACCTGCCATCCAACAAAACAATGCTTTTGAACATGTTCTTTCTAAAACCGAAGATGTATTTTATCTCCCGGGGTTGCTCAAGAAAATAGTACTCATGTTTCCGGAGGAGTCTGTCTCAGTGAACACCGTCATCCAGATATTGGTAATGTAACGTTAATTGCATATGATTGCATTAATGAACATTGATAAAACTCATATAGTCATATATATTTTGAAAACGATTTTGCTAGGCTTTATTTACAGTTTTCATAAAAATTGTAATTTTGTTTTGTTATTAAAGCAATCAAATTACTTAAATGAACATTTTGTTAAAGAACTTATTTCTTATCTGACCTTTCAATCATTGCAATAATTAAAATTTGTGTGGACCTTTTTACACCTTAAGATTAAACGTCATCATGAAATCTATGGGAATTAATCACTTGAGAAGAAATTGTGAAAGCGTATTGTATATTTCTAAACATTTTCTTTAGGTTGGTAAGTATGGATTATGAATGATTCTTTTTAGACAACTAATAAGAGTTTCTATGTGACGTTTGCATGACTAGTACGGTATGTACACTGACACCTTCTTCAGACAAATGGCCAGTGAAGCGTGTAAAATGTGTACGAGTTGTCCACAAAATCGATTTCGATTCGGCTACGCTGTAAGCGTATGTACAAAAGTTGTTATATATGCACCGAAATTACTCGATTCAGATACGCATTGTTTAATACGTATTGTATCGTATCTGTAATATTGAAAAGAACATAAACGTATGCAAACCTAAGTGAATAGTTGCTACTCTTTTCGTTAAAAGTTTTGCATCAGCACTGAAATGATCGGTTTTTTAAATCATAAAGAGTAACTGAAAATGCATACTGACATACAAGTTGTGCCGTCGATATACCTCTACTGGCTCTTCCGTATTAGAATGAAAAAACTAATAATACAAGAAGTAAAGATTTAGCTCTTGTTTCCTCCATATTAAGATCCCCCGCTTGCAAGCATGCGGATCAACAAGAGTAATTAATATAAGTTAAAATAACTTGTTTTACAATTCCTGTAAAATATAAATGTTTATACTTAAAGTACTGTTTTTAGGACAGGTTTTGTAACTTCATTTCGCTGTAATCCGTTTCTTTTGACGCATAGTTATTGCTCTTCCACATACGAAAACAACGTTGACTTCAATTGCGATACATTTAGTAAAACCCATTTTGATGAGTGATGTTTTGATGGAAATTATAATCGTGTTGGTGCCAGGATTCCCGAATATCTCCCTGATCAGAATAGCATGTCCATCCGTTAAATAATCCACGGTGTTATATACTGTTCTTGCTGTAGATTAGTTCACTTGCACCCTCAAAACGGAATAAATGTATACAGAGACATTATAAAGGTAATATGAATTGTTTCGCGGGGAATTTTGTATATGAAGTGAGAAAGGTTTATATTAATCTTCACTAAAAGTAATATTTTCCCCATTTTAAAATATTTTTGTAAGAACTGACATCAATTATTTAACATTAGTTGTTGCCGTAAGAGAAACAAAACAAATCCTATTCTATCGTGGGAATTTACTAACGACACTAGAGTTTGCCATCAAGAACGTCAAAATGGGCCTTTGATACATAATTAATACAAGATAAGTATTAGAATATCGGTAAGATGTTCCCCCTATGTCCAGCATTTGTAAGCAACGTACTTCAAAATGTAAAACTACCTCGTGTAACTTCCAAAACATATCGACATTTGTCGGAACTAACTCATTAGCTTATGTCATATATTATAGTGTTTTGAATGCTGTAGTATATATACTACACATGCATTCGTCATTTTTTTATTCAAGTGAACTTATCTGCAAACACCAATTTCTTATGAAAACTCAGATAACGCACTTTTGTTAGGAAGTACGAGTAGTCTACAGCAAACACGTACAGTTGCTGGGTATAAGCTTGTTTCTGTTAAATACGGTCTTCATAACTACGGCTGAAATAAAAATAGAACAAAACATTTGTATCTGTGAATTCGCATCTTTTACAATATCTCCATAAATAGTGAACTAAAAGTTTTCATTGAACCTTGTTATTCTGCATCACCTAAATGTAATAATTCATTGTCAAGAAAAATTGAAAAAAGTTGTCCTAGACATATATTAAAAAAAAAAAATCTGCATAAACAATTTAACTCTCTATTATAGAATGCTTTTTTATCTTGCTAGTTGGAACCGGGAGATAAGTTTCCTATATTACACGTATTGGCCAGGGGTGACGTATCGGGACCAATCACAGTGCAGTATATTGGGAAGAAAGTATTCATTCAACCGCCAGCAGGTGATGAGCGTAAACTCCTATTGAACAATTGTATACGTGACTTGTTATTATTATTGATACATTGTTAATTCCAAACGGTGTTTCGAACTTTTGTATTTTGAATTATCAAAAGTACTTACCAAAGACTCAACATCAAATCTAGTCTCGTTCAACCAGACACTTGTCTGCGCAAGCTACGCCGAACAGAGAGTCTGGTCAAACCCAGTGCTATCGTTTTGTGAAGTCATAATGCGGCTTACCAGAATTCTGATATATTATTCCATTGGTCAAAGGTAGACACACCCTTTTCAACTTTTGAAGTCATAAAATTTGAGTGGTGCGAAATTGTATATTTTGATTGTAAAAAACTTACCTGTACATGCATTCCTGAAGTATCAGTGTTTTCACTATTATCGCGTAAATGTAAGAAAATGCTCTGGAGATTTGATACATGTTCTTACATTTTTCTCGATAATAGTGAATACACGAATACTTCAGGAATGCATGTACAAGCAATAGTTTTCATTAATTTATTTATTCTTGAGACTACATCATATCAAATTGTGTTTACAGATCAGAAACCGGAAATCAAGATTTTGACAAAGCAAGGGGATCTGGACTGGAAAGAAGGAGTCGCCGGTAAAAGAATGTCCGACAAAGACTTAAGCGTCCAGATCGATTGTCTACCGAAAGGGTAAGTTATATAAAATAAAGTAGCTTCTGTAACTGACAGAAAGAATTGTGTATCAAATGTTTTCTTCAGGTTAACATATTGGAATCAGAAAATGCGTTAGAAGGAATATGAGTGTTTTCATGTGTGTTTATGAGACTGTATTGTTTAGGTTCTAAATAAGGTTTCAGTTATAATAAATGTTTTACCATATACATGGATTTGTGCTATTTGTTTTGTCATGAGTGATACTGCTAAGTTTGATAAAAGTACAACTTGAACATTTACATATCAACACGAACGCGGCATATCCGAACGACACACTACTCAACTGCCTATAACACGTAATACAATTGTTCCTTCCAGTTACAAAAAATTTCAGGAATCACGCTTTTATTACATCTGATTATATGTTAATGGAATTATTGAACTGTAATACTTAACTGGTTATAGTGTGTAGTATACGATACAAAAGACAATCATCTGACCATTTCTCTATCTTTTTATTTGTCGACTCTCAAACAATATTCGCTCTTGGGCCTCCGCGCCCTAGGACCAATAAAGAGGTTTCTGGTTGATACGGAGTAGAAAATGGGGTGCTGAACATATTCCATGGATACTCATATTGTACGAACATGTATCATCAGAACTTACCTTTTTGTATGCGTGCGCATTAAATCATGTTTCACTAAACGTGTAAGTTTAATAATATGGATAATTGATTATTTTCATGAGTCATAAACTCGCGATTGAGTGGCATACACATTAATGCGAAAAAAAGAGTCTGCGCAGATTGACATGTAATCTCAATGCATAAATTAACGAGTGACTTTCTAAGCGCATCATGTTCGAATTATTCAGAATATATCAGTCATGAGTCTGCCTTTTTGAGATCGGGTATACTTTTTCAATTGATGAATTAATACTATTATACGTGAATTTTTTTGGGGAGAAAATATGCAACTGTTGAGAGTTTGTTCATTTCAGTGTGAAAACATCAATCGCACCGTATGAATCAAATTACGCACTTGTAAGTATTACTTTGTTATAAAAAAATGCACGGCAAACATAATAGTTCAACAATAAACATATGACCCTTTTTAAATCAACGCATAATGCATATGAAGTTATGTTTTATATTCTTCAAATAAATTGAATACAGGTCCTTTTAATGTCCAAACAAGGATACTTTTATAATTCCATTTTTTGTGACACGTGATTAGTAACTAAGTGAAATACTTAATCTGGAAACCATATAATAATGTCTGCAATAGAGATCTTTGTAAATCACAATAAACAAAGGTTATAAAACTATCAATCTTTTAAACATATATAATATTAACTTTAAGGTTACATAATTTATACTATTTTGTTCGTTTTATCATTGTAGTCGTTCAGAGGGAGAAACCGGCGTCTTGGTAAGAATGACGATTTTGATCTTGGATAATGCTACCAACGATATATATATCTATTATTATACAATCTAAATCCATTATCAGATTCAGTGATATTATCTATATGATATAATCTTTTTAAGTAAAGGTGTATACGTGTTGCAAGCACTTGCATACTATTTTTCTAATTTTAAGCAATACCGATTCTTTAAAATACTATTTTGTAGATCACGAGAAGGAAACGCTTTTGGGGATATACCAGAAGAGGATTCGATCAAAATATTGGCGAATGATTGGACGATCTCTCGGATTTACACAAGATGTTCTGTCAGAAATAGAACGCAGGAAACCAAGATCACTCGAGGAAAAGGCTTGTATCGTCTTAGGACGATGGCTGAAGAGAAATACAGAGAAGAGTCTGTTCCAGATACGGGATACATGGATGTGACTGTGTGTAGGACATTCTCGATCATAGTATCGATCGGTTTAAACTAACCATGCTACTTGTTATATGTCGTACATGCTAGATTGTACATGCTTATAGTATAAATAATATTTTTATATATTTTGATTTTGCCGTTTATAGTGATATATCTGACTAAAGATTAACTGGACCTTTGTAGCTTCATGTAGAATTAAACTATGACATACATACACTAATTGTATATCGTACATTTTCATTGCCATGGAGATTTATGTATATGTGGACAGCTGTATTGGATTGGTGAGCATCCTTTCATATACTCATGCTACATTCATTTCACATCTTTTTTTTATCTTACCAGGAATGAATTGTGTTATTCATCGCGGTGGCATGGTTTGCAGTTCCGAAACACTAATGATGTTTTTTGAAAGGCTATTATCAGTCGGATCAGTAGAATCACCATACTTTTTACCGAAAGCGTCTTGCTAATGAGTTTAAGACATGTTCAATTAATCAATGAATAATAGCACATGACAATTTCTGAGCAACATATATTTAGCTTAAACCAGTTCCGAAGAAGTAGTCTTATCGATGAGTAATGTCTATGCACGATAGACGGTTAAAAGAGGTAAAACTATAGCAAAAAATCAAAGTTAGTGTTGCACAGAGCAAGCGCGGAACCATTATCTGCAATTGTTAGTAAAGTTCAATCATACATGTGGGATATAAGCAAAACGCAGGATCTGCGCATTTTCCAAGAGTCCTTTCGCTACAATATTGTAAAGTTATTGTATTTGTTGCTGCAGCACAACTTTCTGATGCGTATCACTTGTGTGTTACACGTAACTTATATCTAATATTTAACTCATCTAATACAATTTTGTGTAATCATTGCAAGTTCTAGCTGACTACAGTATTTAGTAGATAATTATAAACATAGCTGTGTAGTAGGTGTACGTTAAAGTGCTTCGTCAGAATAAACATATAAAGGTATCATTTTAGTATTTAATCATCAAACCCTTATTTGAATACCCATCCTTGTATGAAGAAGCGAAATCAAAGATTCCGTTATTACAAAATATTTGATCATGACTAGGATACAAAAAAAAGTTTTGTTTTTTAAATGTCTGTGATAAATCTCATTATCATTCATGACATAAAATTGATTTTCTTTTTTCTCGGGCGAACCTAAAAAGAATACGTTCAACGCTGTGCAAGTTGATAGGTATTGAATTTATTTTAATTTTTAAGCATGTTGGAATTTACCCCAGATATTTTTCCAACTTGCCACTTCAAATATGCTATTTTTGGATGAAATTCTTTCAGTTATGAGTTATATCAACATATATTTCAAAAACGTATATCAATTAGTTTTCTGTTGAATCTTTTGCCATTAGACACACAAAAATAGATATGATGTTTCAATACAAACCGACTGTGAGGACATNAATGTTTCAATACAATCCGACTGTGGGGACATGTTTGTAAATGTGACTGTAAAATAAACCATTCGACCCGTTATAACTATTTTTGAGAATGGTTCAGTCGAGTTTATAAAGCATAAATCTACTATATCATAACTGTCAGGTTTGCGTTTGGATCGAATCTGAGGAGACAGACGTTTTGAATTCTATCCTATTAATGTGAGGGTAGAAGTAGAGACTTCCTCATTCTTATTCGTGCATGTAGTCCTTGCAGACATGCTGCCGTGTGGATTAGGACAGAATACTTTTCTAGAAATACTTCCTACTTACTCATATGATTGCAAAATTTGTATTGCTGCATTCATTGTGCATCTGTAAATAAATATTAGTTAAATGTGCGCATTGTAAGTGTCATTTTTTTCTTTTTGCTTTCAAATAAAAAAACTCACATCTTAAGTCATAGCAATGTTAAACCCTTGACATCTAAATGACAGGGTGAATCAAACATACCTTTCATACTTTCTCCCTTTGAGTTTATCGTTTCTGCATCAATCATTGTTACAGCACGTCCAATTGCTTAAGAACGGTTTGGACTTTACGATATGTAGTACGTCGATCGTGTAGATTAGATGTCAATTTGATTTCCGATTGATCAATTGTATCAATTATATCAGGCCATCCTAAAACAATTAGTTTCAAATAGTGAATTAAGGTAATAGGATGTCCTTCTAATACACCTCACTGATGGAAGTTTTCGTTCACTCTTGGTGTTCCACTACTAACATGTTTGTTATACTTTGACATTAAGTGTATTTATGTCTCCTGCAACAAAGTTTGATGAGCCGGGGGATAAACTGGAATCGCATGAGAAACTGTGTGTCCGGTAAGATAATCAGGGAATAATGTCAAATCAAAATAAAACAACGGTTATCCCCATTAGTAACAACTGATTCTTAAAAACCTGGAACAACCCAAAGTGATGTGTTAACTCTGATAACTTTGTTTGAAATGTAAAAACAAGAACATATAGCGATATAACGATAGCTTGTTGTAGTGGGTCATGGTTAGATCATGTTAATCATAAACATGAGTTATCTCCTTCTTCACAATGAAAAATAATACTTCTTTTTTAAAGTCCGCTGATCAAACATTGTGTATGGAAGACCAGGTATGTCATATGTCCAATTGTGTAACCTTCAAACATATTGCCGTAAACGCCATACGCAAAGTTATTATGTTCTATGTCCTGTAGTAACACATAACATTTTACCAGAAGCACGGAACGAAGACAAAACCACCAAAGGAAACTACTATTTAAAGACATTTTTTAGGGGTTTTCTTCAAATTCTGGATCACTCTGCCGAATGTTGGTGACGTCAGGAAATTTCAAAGTGAGCAACATCACGTTGACTTTTCGAGGCCGCGCTATTGCTAGTAACATTATGAATAATCAAGTTCATGACGTGCCAGGGTTAGTCGGGGTCATTGACGTCGTTAACAATCTCCGTCCGGGCTTCATATGCAAATGAGAAAGGAACGGCCACAAAACTTCAAAAAACGCTCAACAACATCATAGTAAAGCCCAGGAACAGTAGATCTAAGGAAAACTTTTCAGAATGCGTGTACAAAATCTGATAGGAAGAAACACAAAATGAAGTGATACTGGACTAGGTAAACACCGGAAACACGCCAGGCCAGAAAGGAAATAGTCATGATCCCAAACATAGAATATAGTAATAGTCAAACTTCGATGTTTCGAACTTTACTTGAAAACCGGAGAAAAAGCGTAGCATCGGGACTTCAACTCACACATATTGAACATCGAACATTGCATTCATATGTACAAAAGACAAAATGTGAATCTTATGTGACGAAACACAAAGCAAAGTATAGGCCTATAGTAGTATAGCGGATTTCATTTAAATAGTATCAAATTAATAATGCCGTTAATAGTCAGTGTCGTATAGCGAATTCCATTTAAATAGTATCAAGTTAAGAATGCCGTTAATAGTCAGTGTCGTATAGCGGATGCAATATAAATAGTATCAAGTTAAGAAAGCCGTTAATAGTCAGTGTCGTATAGCAGATGTCATTTAAATAATCTCAAGTTAAGAATATAGCAGGATATCACCTGATTCAGCTGATAAAGCTTACGGACATCTTACACACCAAATACTCTAATCTGATTGATCGATAAACTCATTTCATTGTTCTATGAAAGAAAAAATGATAAGCCACGCCCCCCGGATTTACTTTCGCTAATTTTAACATTTTAACGGCAAGTACGATATGTACTGTTTGCCCTTCATCAGACAAACGACCGGTAGAGCAGAGGTTAAATGATGTGCAGAATATTGATAATAACTCGTCGATTTGGCCACGCTTCACTTTGTTGTTATATAAATTCCCGATAATCTCCTCGGGTTACAGTAATACCATCGGAGTGAAAGGCACTTTCACACTCTAATGAATGAAGTATTTATTTTATGAAACCGAAACAAAAAAAAGACATAGCTGCTCATTTGCGCTGTCACATACTGCCACGCATTGCTATTGCGTTTGGAAGCAACCTTCCATGAACTCAATGTAAAAGCGAATGTGACATTGTGAAATTAACAGTTTGTCTCGACAAATCAGATTACAGGATTTTAACAAGAGGTTAAATTTCAATAACTCCCTTTATCTTTTTTCTTGATTCAGCCGTATGGGTTATATCTGTGATAACGATAACTGGTTATGCTTTATGAACCAATATGCACTATTTACTTGCCAATATTTGGAAATGTTTAGATATAATTGAATGTATAAATGGCGATGTCTTTCCAAAACATATCTGATAGAAAACTTACGAATTTACTAGGTTGGATGGTGGGGCATATTTTTGTTAGCTTTCTCTGTTTAGTCTACTGATGCAATGTAAATAGAACAAAATACCTGTGAATGGTTTTTTTTATATCTGTCATATATGCATTAATACATTAATACACTCCTAAAGCTAAAGTAAATATGCGTCGTATCATAACACATTGATAACTTTCATATACGTTTTAGTAAGTCGAACGCTCGAGATAGTTAAGTCGAGCGCTCGAGATAGTAAGTCGAGCGTCCGAGATAGTAAGTCGATCGCTCGACTTAAATTAAAAACAATGTGTGTCCTAAACCAGCCACCTTACTTTCTTCATATTTTCATGTCTATCGAATTTAAGATATAATTACTTTTATTTTGTACTATTTGTTTTTTCCTTAAGGTATTTATATATTAATCTATTTTTATTTTTATTTTTATTTTATTATCATTTCAAAACTTCAGTATTCTCTTATAGCTATCGTTATTATTTTCCTATATAAGGGTATTGGTGCGTCCGAGGATTTATTTGGTAAGGGAATAAAAATAACAAAATGACCCCTCTAATTAACCATGGTCTACTGAATTGCCAAGGTTAAAATATGGTTAACCCATCTGTTAAAGAAAAAATAGACCTTTGTGAATAACGATGTCATTGATGTAGATTTTTTAGGCGATATAAAATTTAGACCAAATGGGTGTAGGTGGACCTCACAGGTTCACGCATAGTTTAAGCAATGTTTTGGATTAGGTTTGAAATACTATTCGTCCATCAGCCAAAAGGTTTTTTCGGGATTACTTTGATTTCCTAGGTTATCTATCATTGTCAAACCCTTTGGGTAGACATCTATATAAATAATCATAATACTAATACCTTGAGGTTCTGATAAACCGCTTTATCACAACCTAGTTTGTAGGTCGTCTCAAAGCGGTTCACAAATTATTATCCGTGGTTATAGGGCCTTTGCAACCAGCCAATAATTTTCTCAACTCCATGGGGAGCATATAGCCGGTGCTGCCATTTCGGTGCTCACAGCTAGCATTTTACAATTCTAGCACTAAAGTAAAGTGATTTTCTTAAAGATACAACACAGTGCCGTACCGTGACTCGAACCCGCAACCCTTCGGTCACGAGCCCGGCGTCCTACCACTAGACTACCGTGCCTCTACATACCAACAGAGTTATATCAGCCTCTGTTCTAAAACAACTAGCAAAACAAACAATGGATAATTTCATCAATATCTGCCCTGTAACAAAAGATTACAAAAAAACTCATATGAAAACAAAATTCAAAACAAAATATCCGAGTATCTATAACTGAAAAATATGATATTCCTCATCAATAGTTGATAAAATGGTCGCATGTCAAGTCGGATTCACGTCTGAAATTTGAAACACGTGGTGGCTCAGTATTGCGAGTTGGGCGGTTCACATTTGAAAAGTTGTATTATCTGTGGACCATCAGTCATACAGAGATTTATGTGTTTGATATCAATTTCCAACACTTTTGTTAAAGTTCGTGTATTTTTAATTTATACACCAAAATACACATTATTTATGTATGTACCAGGAAGAAAGCGATTACCTGAACAGGATGTGCCTACTAACGGATCATGTTCACTTGTGCCACGTCAAACGGCAATTATCTAAATCTAGTCTGTTATGCACCATATATTTGTATCATATTTTTATCGCTGTTATTAATGCTTTTGTCAGTCATCATTTCACTATTTTTTGAACCTTCATTAAGTTTCTTTGTACACTAATCGTGCATGGCGATCACTACAGTGTGTCATGTGTTGGACGACAGCTAAATCAGATAAATTATGAAAGCATTACCCCCAAAGGACTTACTGAAAATGCATTTATCCAATATCAAATCTATGTCTGACAATTAAAACGCGAGCTTCAAACCACCAATCCAATAGGTAAACATTCGCTAGGAAGTAAAGGGTTATGCACAAAATCAAGGTGTCCGCCCGTCCGGCTATATGTATGGCGAATGAAACCTGATCGATGCACCATTCCTTATTTTCCCAATCATATATATATTCTCAGTTTACTTTTTATTGGCCCTAATGGCGTTTTTGTGTTGATGGGACGTTCACAATCCAATTACTTACTAACATCCCAATCGTATAAGAGAGCGTATGTGATAAAGCGTGTGTATCTACGATTTCCGAGTAATGATAAAAATCTAGAATTAAGACGATCGGTACGCAATTATATAAAAAAAAACTTTCCATGTAGTGTGGTGGTCGCTTATGAACTGAATGTTTTATTTTGAAATAATATACAACTTAGGAACGATAAGTGTAATTTGAATTCATTTGTTTCTCGGGTGTTGATTATCCACCGTTACTAAATTGCAATCCAACATACTGGTTGTTGGTCAGGCCCCTCACAAATGATTTTGACTATCACTGTAGCCGTAGAGGGTTTTGGAAACAATAATTGAAACTTGTTATATATTATTAACGTGATTGCCTTCATTAAGTAATAAATTCAGATTTAAAAGAAACAATTGCAAATGTAGCAACTTGGAACGCGTTTTTACTTAATATAAATGTACATATATATACACTGTACCGTACATTGTATTTGGCGTTATACAGGGGTTTGGCGATCAATTGAAGGAAATATACAAAGTAATTCTTAAGAAAAAAAACGATAAAAAGAACATTAAAATATGTTGGCGGTCAACGACGTAGCAAATGAAACGAGGGGTATAGTGTCAAGGTTGATCAATCTGCTTGTTCAACGCAACGCCGTTTTTAGACTGCGACCAACGCATCATGTTCACGCGTTCGTCACATCACTTTTGGTTGGTTGTAATTTGTTCTCGTGACGGTCGACTCCCATCAGGACTTCTGCCGAAAAGTGCAATATCAGACCAGCGATCGACAATCCAGCAGACCAGGAGATAACAATATTGGGGAAACGAGACTCCAGGTCGGAAAATTTACCTCCGGCAATAGAAACTGTAATAAGAATGCTGAATGCTGCAAAATACCGAAAAGAAAGGTGTAGGAAAAGCATTTATATGTAACGACAAAATATGTTGTAATGGTCCTATCACACATATTTATGGATGACAAACTTAATAAAGCCCGGCAGGGGCATACATGTTCTATAACTCCTACATAGGCGTACTAACTTAAATCATGAGATAAAGGTTCTAAACCTCCTACATAATCGTACTGACTTACTTCAGGGGAATATAGGTTCTATAACTCCTACATAAGTGTACTAACTTACCTCGGGGAGATAAAGGTTTTATAACTCCTACATAAGTGTACTAACTTACCTCAGGAAGATAAAGGTTATATAACTCCTATATAAGTGTACTAACTTACCTCAGGGAGATATAGGTTCTTTAACTCCTACATAAGTGTACTAACTTACCTCAGGGGAATATAGGTTCTATAACTCCTACATAAGTGTACTAACTTACCTCAGGGAGATAAAGGTTCTAAACCTCCTACATAATCGTACTAACTTACCTCAGGGGAATATAGGTTCTATAACTCCTACATAAGTGTACTAACTTACCTCAGGGAGATAAAGGTTATATAACTCCTATATAAGTGTACTTACTTACCTCAGGGGGATAAAGGTTCTATAACTCCTACATAAGTGTACTAACTTACCTCAGGGAGATAAAGGTTCTATAACTCCTACATAAGTGTACTAACTTACCTCAGGGAGATAAAGGTTCTATAACTCCTACATAAGTGTACTAACTTACCTCAGGGAGATAAAGGTTCTATAACTCCTACATAAGTGTACTAACTTACCTCAGGGAGATAAAGGTTCTATAACTCCTACATAAGTGTACTAACTTACCTCAGGGAGATAAAGGTTCTATAACTCCTACATAAGTGTACTAACTTACCTCAGGGAGATAAAGGTTCTATAACTCCTACATAAGTGTACTAACTTACCTCAGGGAGATAAAGGTTCTATAACTCCTACATAAGTGTACTAACTTACCTCAGGGAGATAAAGGTTCTATAACTCCTACATAAGTGTACTAACTTACCTCAGGGAGATAAAGGTTCTATAACTCCTACATAAGTGTACTAACTTACCTCAGGGAGATAAAGGTTCTATAACTCCTACATAAGTGTACTAACTTACCTCAGGGAGATAAAGGTTCTAAACCTCCTACATAAGTGTACTAACTTACCACAGGGAGATAGAGGTTCTAAACCTCCTACATAATCGTACTAACTTACCTCAGGGGAATATAGGTTCTATAACTCCTACATAAGTGTACTAAATTACCTCAGGGGGATAAAGGTTTTATAACTCCTACATAAGTGTACTTATAAGCGACTTATTACGACATTATTAAAACGAAATTATTTAAATGACATCGGCTATACGACACTGACTAATAATGACATTATTAAAGCGAGATTATTTAAATGACATCCACTATACGACACCGACTATTTACGACATTATTAACGCGATACTATTTAAATGACATTCGCTATACGACACTAACTTTTTACGACATTCTCAAGGTGAGATTTTTTAAATGACATCCGCTATACGACACGGACTTTTTACGACATTCTAAAAGTGAGATTTTTTAAATGACATCCGCGTTACGACACGGACTTTTTTACGACATTTTTAAAGTGGGATTTTTTAAATGACACCCGCTATCCGCTATACGACACTGACTATTTACGACATTCTCAAAGTGAGAGTATTTAAATGACATCCGCTATACTACACTGACTTTTTACGACTTCATTTACGCGATACTTTTTAAATGACATCCGCTATACGACAATGACTTTTTACGACATTCTTATAGTGGGATTTTTTTAAATGACATCTGCTATACGACACGGACTTTTTTACGACATTCTTAAAGTGAGATTATTTAAATGACATCCGCTATACGACACTGACTTTTTACGACATTATTAACGCGATACTATTTGAATGACATCCGCTATACGACACCGACTATTACCGACATTATTAACGCGATATTTTTAAATGACATCAGCTATTCGACACTGAATTTTTACGACATTCTCAAAGTTAGATTATTTAAATGACATCCGCTATACGACACTGGCTAATTTCGACATTATTAAATCGGGATTATTGAAATCATATCCGCTATACGACACTGACTTTTAAAGATGTTTTTAACGCGATACTATTTAAATGATTTCCGCTATACGGCACTGACTATTTACGACATTATTAACTCTAGATTATTTAAATGATATCCGCTATACGACACTGATTTTTTTCGACATTATTAAAACGAGATTATATAAATGACATCCGCTATACGACACTGACTTTTTACGACATTATTAACGCTATACTATTTAAATGACATCCGCTTTACGACACCGACTAATAATGACATTATTAAAGTGAGATTATTTAAATGACATCCGCTATAGGACATTGACTTTTAAGGATATTATTAAAACGATACTATTGAAATGACATCCGCTGTATGACACCGACTATGTACGACGTTATTGACTCGATATTGTTTAAATGACATCCGGTATACGACACTTACTATTGACGACATTCTAAAAGTGAGATTTCTTAAATGACATTCGCTATACAACACTGACGACATTCTCTATACGACATACGACATTCTCAAAGTGAAATTATCTAAACGACATCCGCTCTACGACACTGACTATTTACGACGAGTTTATTTAAATGATATCCGCTATACGACACTGACTTTAAAGGATATTATTAACGCGATACTATTTAAATGACATCCGCTATACGACACTGACTATTTACGATTATTATTTACGCGAGATTATTTAAAGGACATCCGCTATACGACACTTATTTTTTACAACATTCTTAAATTTGGATTTTATAAATGACATCCGCTATACGACACTTACTTTTTACGACATTCTTAAATGGAGATTTTATAAATGACATTCGCTATACGACACTGACTTTTTACGACATTTTTAAAGTGAGATTATTTAAAAGACATCCGCTGTACGACACCGACTATTTACGGTCATATTAAAACGAGATTATTTAAATGACATCCGCTCTACGACACCGACTATATACGACATTGTTAAAACGAGATTATTTAAATGACATCCGCTATACGACTCTGACTATTTTCGACATTTTTAAATGAGATTATTTGAATGACATCCGCCGTACGACACCGACTATTTACGTTATCTTCAAGTGGGATTATTTAAATGACATCCGCTATACGACACTGACTATTTACGACATTATTAACGCGAGATTATTTCAATTATATCCGCTATACGACACTTATTTAGGGGGCTAAAGTGTTCCTCTCCGTCCGTCTGTAAACATACGTACGCACATAGAACAAATGTTTGTCAGCGCTCTAGCGGTTCATTCCTTGAAGGATTTTGATTAAACTTCACACAAATACAAAATACCATAATATCTCGGACAAGTTTTAGCCAGTTTCAGGGTTGCCGGGTTAAGGTCAAGGTCACCGTTACTATTTGTAGGGCCTGTAGGGGACATGTATTGCTTTAGCAATACTCAGTATGCTTGTTTTAATAAGATAATATTCCTATTTACTACGTCCTTACCGAGATAATTTAAGAGTTCTTGACACTCATTTACGTGACGTCCTGCTAGTCCATCGCGAGACTATTTTTTAACTGAAATGATTAGTCCTTAGTAATAATGTTACGGTAATAAGATGATATTCCTATATGCGAAGTCCAAAGCGAGAGTTATAATAATAAATAACCCCTCCCAAAAACCCCACTTACATTGGTATCATTACGGTGAATGGTTACATTGAGTACAGATGAATAAAACAACTAAACTAAAAGATTACAGTGCTCCTACACAACCCAGATTCCACCACTAACGAATAATAACAAATATTCCAAAACTCGTGACCCGGGCATGTGGCCAAATGTTAGTCCTCTAGTCAGCACCTGTAATAATGTAGCTTTCGACATGCACTAGGGTTGTATCGTTGGAGTTTGGCTCATTATGACCTGTCCTGACGTTTACCACTTTGGATTTTAACGCCTCCTATCAGATATCCTAGGAACGGGTTCTGGTTTTCCAGGACAGGACTGTTCGGCATTACTCGATGCCGCCCCCTCCTCTCACTGGGAAAGAGGGTCCACCTTTGGTTGAGACAAATGGATCTCTACTATAGAGTTCTGATCGTCGTCAGCACTGTCCTCAGCTTCATCAAGTACCGATACGTACCCAGTACAGTGACAAAATACCTATATTATATGAATTTTGGACCCGTGTATGTCGCGTGCGTTGTATTGTTTCGTTGGTACGTTCTCCTCGAACATTTCCGATAAGACAGAAGAGACGAGATTGTTTGAGGATGAGTTCCAGGTCATGCTTTGTCGTTCTGGCGTTCAAGTCGTTTATACTTTCGTCGTTGGGAACGCTTCGCTGACGCATGCGTAATCGATCGGGTGGATTAGTTATGGTCTGGGTAGGGATTTGTTATAGTGTGAAATCACATTTCATTGTATTGCAGGGTATATTAACGGATGTAAGATAACAGAGACTAATGTGTCAGCAGATTTCCATTTCCAATATTTGCGGTACCTTCCTATGAACTGCAATTCCTAAAAACTTTGGTTCAGTAACTACATAAATTTTAGAATTTTGTTATCAAAGATGATTCTTAACAGCCGTATGTATACCATTCTTCAAAATGTAACAAACAGTTATCCTGCATTGTTTTCCCCTTCAGTATATATTATTTAACCACTTAACGTATGTCACTGCTATACTGTTTCGGATTATGATTGATTTTTAGCGGACATGCGCAAACAAGTGTTTGATTAGATTGTGAAGGTGAAATTAGCAGGTGTTAGCCAGGATTATGTAATGGATTACACGTGTGCATTTCAGGAAATATTTTGTTTTGATATATGCCAGACAAATCTGACCATTAATTGAAGGAAAACTGAAGATTAATCGAGGTAAGTGTCAACTTATTATGTAAGGGGAGACAATAAATGTTCTTGAACCACTAATGGTGTGTAAAACTGTTTTAATTTGAAAATTCCAGAAGGGGCCAGGTGAGTTGAACGTATGGTTTGGCGTCTGTCCTCCCAGACTCTGTTCATAGTCCGATTTTCTGGAGCACACATTTACTTTTGAACAGCTTCGTAGGTATATATTAATGCTTTTTGACCAAAACAAACTGGGAGAAATGGCTATAAGATTTGTTCATTGGTAGAGTCACAGTGATTAAAATATTTAAAGTAATATATTATTGTTAGAAGAATTAATAAAAAGACTCGGGGTAATGCTATTCGGCCAGTAAAATGTTAGTGTGAAAGACTAAAATATGGTAAAAATGGACCTCGACCAAATGGTAAGGTCAAAGGGACAAAATGTATAAAAAAAACACATCAAATGACTTTTATTGAATAACAAAATGCCTAGGATAATCATATCTGACCTGTAGGATGTTTGGATAAAGGGATATAGATAATGTGCAACTGGATTACGTTGACCTACTTCTAATGTCATAGATATGTTAATAATTTAAGATTGATTCTTCTGATTAACTAAGAGATTAACGGTGATGATACATGTATTTGGCCAGGAACGCATTGTAGCATATGAAGTCCTACGTATACCTTTTGTTCAAATGAATACCGTTTAGACGACTTCCTCTAAAAAAAAACACAAGAAGCTTATGGTGAAGATGTTTGTCAAGTACCATGCTGAGATAAAGTGTTAAATATCAAGTTTATTTAAATGAATAACATCTGAACCGACTATCGTGATTGTTCAAATGAATGTCAATGGCCCACTTAAACCGTCACAAAGGTCTCTTTTAAATATAAGGAATATGCATGAAACATAGCAACATGTCAAAGGTAAAGCCTCATGTGAGAGGTCTAACACAATTTTATACGTTAAAGTCAATTCAACATATCAGAGATATTGCTAGGTCTGGGACCCTGAGCGAATTCTAGGAACATGACAGAAATCTAGCCACATGGAAGAGGTGTATACACATGGTAGAGGACATGAACATGACACAAATGTAGCCATATGAGAGAGTTGAAGCCGCATGGCAGATGTGTAGCCACATGAAAGAGGGCAAAATAAATTGACAGGGGTGTGGCAACATGACAAAGGGTTAGCCACATAACAGAGGTGTAGCCACATGGCAGAGGACAATGAACATGATTGAGGTGTAGCCACATGACAGAGGTGTAGCATCATTGCAAAGGGCAAGAAACATGACCATGACACAGGTGTAGTCACATGGTAGAGTTGTAGCCGCATGGCAGATGTGTAGCCACATGACAGAGGGCATAACAAATTGACAGGGGTGTAGCCACATGACAGAGGTGTAGCCAAATGGCGGAAGTGTAGCCACATGACAGAGGGAAAGAAAATGCCAAAAGGTTTAGTAACATGGCAGATGTGTAGACAAATGACATGGGTTTAGCGAAATGGCAGAGATGTAGCCACATGGCACATGTTTAGCCACATGGTAGAGGGCAATGAACAAGATTAAGGTATAGCCGCATGACAGAGGCGTAGCTACATGGCAGAGGGCAAGGAACATGCCAGAAGTGTCGAGACATGGTAGAGGTGTAGTAACATGGTAGAGTGTAGCCAAATGACAGAGATGTAGCCACATGACAGAAGTGTAGCCACCTGGCAAAGGTGTAGCCACATGGCAGAGGGCAAGGAACATGCCAGAAGTGTCGACACATGGTAGAGGTGTAGTAACATGGTAGAGTGTAGCCAAATGACAGAGATGTAGCCACATGACAGATGTGTAGCCACATGGCAGAGGTGTAGCCACATGACAGAGGGCAAGATACATGACAGAGGTATAGTTACATGGCAGAGGTGTAGACTAATGACAGAGATCTAGGGAAATGACACAATTTAAGAAACAAGACAGAAGTCTAGACACATGGCACAGGTAGCAACATAACAGAGGTGTAGCCCCATGGCAGAGGTGTATACACATGGCAGATGTGTAGCCACATGGTATAGGGCAAAACAAATTGACAGGGGTGTAGCAAAATGACAAAGGTTTAGCCACATGACAGAGGTGTAGCCACATCGCAGAAGTGTAGCCACATAGCAGAGGGCAAGAAACATGACAGAAGTGTCGCCACATGGCAGATATGTAGCAACATGGCAGAGGTGTAGCCACACGGTAGAGATAAAACCACATACCAGAGGGCAAGGAACATGACAGAGGTGTAGCAACATGGCAGAGGTGTAACCACAAGTCAGCGGGCAATGGACATGCTTGAAGAGTAACTACAGCGCAGAGGTAAAGCCACATGGCAGAGGGCAACGAATATGACATAGGTGTAGCCACATGACAGAAGGCAAGGAACATGACAGAGGTGTAGCCATATGGCAGAGGTGTTGACACATGGCATATGGCAAGGAACATGACAGATGTGTAGCCACGTTGCAGGGGACAAGTACCATGTTAGAGGTGTAGCCAAATAGAGGTGTAGACAAATAGAGGCGTAGCCACATGGCAGAGGTCTAGGAACATGACAATGGGGTCAGATGTCCACCCTCAAGTTCACAAGGGCTTAAACTAAATATCAGACATATACATTAAACGTTGCGATATTCATAGGCAAAGCCTCAATTAAGAGGTCTAACTACTAGTATCTGTCAAAAGTCCAGCCATATGCCAGGCGTGTATCGATATAACAGAGGTATAGGAACATGAGAGAGGTCTAGCCACATGAGAGAGGTTAAGCAACACGGCAGATGTATAGACACATGCCATAGGTCTATCAACATGGAAGAGGTACAGTAGTAGCAATAGGGCAGAGGTCCTTGTAATATTTCCAAGTTTTGGTCACATGCCAGAAGTTTGAACAGATATCAGTGTAATATCATAACATAAGTGAAGAAGCATGTCACAGGGCTTATTACATTTCGAAAGATGTAATATATCAGAGGTCTTAATATTTCTTAAAGATCTAGCTGTATATAATCATGTCAGTGATTTAGTCTCAGGTCAGAGGTTTACCTATATGTCAGAGGTATAGTAACGTGTCAGATTACTTACAATAATCAGCGGTGTACAAATATCCCAGAGGTCTAATCATATACCAATAATATAGTCACATGGCAGATGACTAGGATCATGTCAGATGTCAAGCCACTTATCAGGAGTTTTAAAATCCGCCAGTTATCTAGAAACAAGTACAAGTTCTAAAAATTGTTAGCAACATGTTAGATGCCAAGCAACATGACAGAGGTCAAGCAATATGGCAGCCGTTTCGCAACATCTTGCTACATGTAAATTTCAGAGGTCATGGCAGGTGTCTAGCTACAAGTCAGAGATCTAAACACGTAACAGAGGTTAAGCCAAATATCAGACGTCTAGCCACATGTCAGACGTCAAGTCACATGTCAGACGTCAAGCCACATGTCAGACGTCAAGTCACATGTCAGACGTCTAGCCACATGTCAGACGTCTTGTCACATGTCAGACGTCAAGCGACATTTCAGACGTCTAGCCACATGACAAAGGTTCCATCAATAAAGGTATTTTAAATCGCAAACTATTATCAGTTATGTATATTTTAATGTCATACAGTTATTGATTTCTACTTTGGACTCAGTACTGCAAAATGAGCAAAGGCATTTATTTAATTTGGACGATTATTTGGTTTATTGGGTATCGAAGATATGCAGAGAGCTCTGACATCATGGATATTCAAAACAAAAGCATACAAATAAGTCTTCATGATGACAAATCCATAGGAATATATATAGACACATACACAGAAAATACATAGACATGGATATACATACATACATACACACATATACATAGAAAAACATACATAGGCACATAAATATACTCATTTACATATACATCAAATGCATATACATATACACATACACATACATAGACACATATATATACATATACATATAAACACATAAAGACACATATATAGACACGTATAAATAGAGACATGTATTGACATATAAATAGACACCTACAACGAAACATATTTATAAACGTATCTAAAGACAGGTACATATATACACACATATTTATGGACACGTGTACATGTTAACACATGAATTGACGTATACATTGAACACATACGTAAACTGTATATATATATATACACATAAGTAGACTCATTTAAAGATACAAACATAACATATATAGACACAAAAAGGACACATACTTAGACATATATATACATAAATACAAACACATATAAATAAACACATATACATAGACATATAGTTTACACGCAGAAACACATATACATAGAGATATATGAAGACACATATATCGACACATATCCATAGCAACACATATATAGACACGTATACATGAATAGACACACAAACGCATATAGAGAAACATGCATAGACACACATCAACATATACACATATATAGACACATACCTATACACATAAATAGACACATATATATATTCATACATAGATACATATATAGACACATACATAGACGCATACCTATACACATAAATAGACACATATATATATTCATACATAGATACATATATAGACACATACATAGACGCATACATAAACACATACATAGACACATATATAGACATATATAAACATAGACGCATACATAAACACATACATAGACCCATACCTCGACACATATCCTTAGCAATACATATATAGACACCTAAATAGACGCATACATAAACACATACATAGACACATACATAGACATTTACATAAACACATAAATAGACACATACATAGACATAAATATATAGACGCATACACAGACACATATAGACTCATACGTAGACACATACATAAACACATACATAGACACATACATAAACACATATATAGACACATACATAGACACATACATAAACACATACATAGACACATACATAGACACATACATAGCCACATATATAGACATATATAAACACAAATACATATCAAATGCATAAACACATACATAGACACACACATAAACCAATACATAGACGCATACATAGACACGTACATATACACGTACATAGACGCACATATATAGACATTGATACATATACATAGAAGCACATACGTTGATACATTCGCATTTAACCACATACATTGAAACATATATAGACACATACATACACTCACATACATAGACACATATAAAGACATACATACATATACGTAGAAGCACATACGTTGATACATTCGTATTTAAACACATACATTGAAACATATATAGACACATACATAGACTCACATACATAGACACATATCAAGACACACATAAATATACACACACAAACACATATTCATAGAGACAAAGATATACAAATATGTAAACACACACACACAGACACATATACTTAGACACATATAAAGACATTTATGTTATACCCATTGACACCTATATTTAAACATCTACTTTGACAAATATACAAAATTGGATATGTACACTGATTGTCTATGAAAAAAGAAACTTGATATACTTCATTTCGTTTTTGACACCGGGGTATAATGCTCTAGTGCGCATACACATAGTTTATAGACGCTGACTTGCTGTGAACTCTTCGACAAGGGATCGGAAAAAATACTTTCCAACTGTTTAGCAACAAGTCGCTGTTGAAGCGATGGCCTATCATCACATGTTTACTTCCAAAGATCGAAATCCTTATATAAAACGAACCCCATTACCCCACAGTGGAAACTAATGTGCGGTTATGATACCACATTTCGTAAAACTATCAGGGATCAATGACATTTTTTTAGCTGACATAAACGCCTTTGTGTGTGTTAAAAAGATTGGCCGGAATGGCGTCGAGACCTCAAAAAAAACATGCAATTGTTAGTATTATGTTTGCTAAGAAATTGCAATACGGTCGCATTAGCGCTGTGAGACTTAGCCTTCAGAAAAAAAATCAATAACAAACCACAACCTGAACAAATTGTTTCAACAGAAATGAAAGGGAAAGAGGAAATGGCAGGGAAAGAGGCCTGCGTGAGGCTATATGATATAAGAGGGATTAACTTGGGGCACCGCAACCCTGACCTCCCTCCTAAAAGATGCTGGGAGAATAAAATACAATTTGAACCTAAAACATAATAAAGTATTATCGCTTGCTGGATCAGAGTGCGTAAGACTAAAACGAAAAATAAACGGTAAAGAAGCAGTAATACCTCAATTGCATGATTAGACTTTTAAAAACAAATGAGTCCAATGCCTAAACACTTAATGAAAAATGCAAAATGAATCATTACCGAATATGAAATTTTGGCTTGATTATATTTCATTATTCACAAATTTGTGATAATATATATATATTGGCGATCTAGAAATTGTTAGATATGTTTGTGCTTTAGTTCTTCATTTGTTAACAGCTATGATCATTTAAAGACAATCTAAATCAATTTGACCAACAGAATCGCCAAATTGAAATTCCTCTAAAGAATTCGCCAGTTATACTATAAAGCAACACCTACCGGACGTCTGCCATGGTCGTACACCAACGAAATGTATCAGTGGCTAAACCTCTATTTACAACATCGGGCATAACCAAAGTATCATAGGCGAAGCCACATGTCTCTGGGATGACATAGCAACATACCTTATACATGTGATAGAGGCCATTATGTTTTCAATGCCTCCATCAGAAGTCCAACCCAGGGCAACTGGTTTACTAGTCGTACGGAGTCCAACGGAGCTAAAGAAAAAGTCTCCCTAACAGTGGCGGCAAGAAGCAGCTAGTATTCTACCAGGATGACTTATTCCCCCTCAAGGAAAAATATCGTATCGATATTTCGAGGCGGTCATAGCGATTTTTGTGAAAGTATCTCTTGTATTTTGTCAATACATCCTGGGTCTCTACATGGGCGACAATGTACATGAACTAGAGGTTATTATTTTCCAGTACCTACGCCAGGAGTCGAACCCGGGACCTCTGACTTACTAGTCATATGCTTCACCGAAGGAGCATAAGATATTTCTCCCTAGCCGAGTTGGTAGGAAGCAGCTAATATTTTACCAGGGTGACATACTCCCCCTCCAGGAAAGAAATTGTCTCGATATTTCGAGGCGGTCATAGCGATTTTTGTGAAAGTATCTCTAGTATATTGTCAATATATCCCGGTGCCTACATAGGCGCCAAGGTACATGAAATAGAGGTTATTATTTTGCAATGCCTCCGACAGATGTCGAACCCGGGACCTCTGGCTTACTAGTCGTATACTCTACTGAAGGGGCAAAAGAGAAATTCTCCCTAGCCGAGTCCGTTGGTGCAGCTAGGAATTTACCATGTTGACATGCACATATCTCACCGTTATAGCAACACAAAATTAATAACTCAACGTCACGCCGAAACACCGAAGCAGGGACAATAGCTCTGTTTAACAGCTAATGCGTTGTAATTCAACACACTTGATTTATCTTGTCACTTTGTAAATTATTCAGATTTATTCTACAATTTGTTTTAAAAAATTTAGTGAATGTTATAGGCTCTTCGGTTACTATTGTATTTAACACGAAAACGACAGGCATCGGATAAATATACCAAACTCTATACCTTGATACTCGCTCGGCACACACATATTCAATGTTAGTATTTCTCTGTAGATGCAGTAGATTTGACATTGAATAGACCACCTGTATAATTACCTGAATCGATTACATTGTATTCCAGGGGATCATTGCAATTCTTGTGAAAGTATCTCTTGTATTTTGTCAATATATCCCGGGCCCCTACATGGGCCGCCAATGTACATGTAATGAAGTTTTTTATTTTCGAATGTCTGCGTTAGGAGTCGAACCTGGGACCTCTGGCTTACTAGTCTTACGCTCTACCGAAGGGGCTAAAGAGAAATTCTCCCTAGCCAAGTCGTTTGGTAGTGGCTAGTAATTTACAATGTTCACCGTTATACCAACATAACATAAATAAGTCACGCCGAAATACCGAATGAGGGGCATAGCTCTGTGTAACAGCTAAGGCGTTGTAATTCAACACACTTGATATTTTATGTCTTCCTAAATCATTTAAAGTTTATTTTACAATTTGTTGTAAAGATTTTCAGTGAATTGGATTGGTTTCTTTTGTATTTTTAACGAATACGACAAGCATCTGATAAACATACCGAACTCTCTACCTTGCTCGCTCGGCACACAAACAATCAGTGTTTATGTTTCGCTTTAGATGCGATATATTTGACATTTGATAGACCCATTATACAATTACATGAATCTACTACATTGCATAACGCCATACCGGATTAATAACCACATATCGAAACACGAGTAATACAGTTTTAGCATAAATAATCAAATTAAATTGTATTGCCTATTGCGACCAAGTCATCATTTATATAATGAACAGTCATTACCCTCGTTACTTGAAAACAACAAATGCACATTGAACGGAAATGAACAAAACTTAGTAACCTATGATGAATGAAAATTACTACGTATACACTAGAAATCAGTATAGATTTTGATCATGACGAGAAAAGCAACATAAAAGCTGCCAGGAAATTAATACAGTTGTGTGACCACACAACGCACGAAAAATACCGTGCGCACACCGTGCATACATCGTTCACACACCGTCCGCACATCGTCCACACATGGTGCGCACAACTGGGCGATTAAACAATCGTTCGACCCGTTGTGCGCTTCTCACCGCACAACTGTGCGATTTGGTACAATGTGTTGATCAATATTACGGAATGAAAAAAATACGGAAGGATCGTATGCAATAATGTACACTGTATTTATTACTGTAATTTCTCATCACAATACTTAACAATATGTACAATTTTACAATGCATGTAACACAGTATTACAGTGACCGTTAGGTTGTCAAGAATGTATTTGGCTCTTAGCTAGGTAACAAAACAGGTAAATAACAATTTGATGAGTGACCGGAGTTTTATCTGGCCTTTGCCTGACGGGTAGAGATGATCCGTGATACTGTGTACCGTAATGAAAACACAACTGGACGTTTAATATTTGTTATTTGCATTCGTTTTAATCTAAAGCTCCCCTTCACCTGGTTTTCACACCTTGCCGCGTTACGTAAGTGTCCCGGGCGGGGGATAACTACGGTCCAGGTACAAAGTGGTTATATATATCATCTTTATTTCCTCCAAATTGGAGAGCATGATACAATGATAGTACATGAATAATACATTATTTACAAAATGACAACAATCGTGACGTTCATACAAGTTCACAAACGTATATACATATTATTAAATATCAGTGATATAATACTGGTTTATGTAGCCAGTAAAAAAAAGAAATTGAAAAAAATATAATAATATTAATAATACCAGGGATGCGTACTCCCTGATAATACCATGCCTATGTTCGATTTTTTTTTTTATTTTTTTTTTTTTACATTTTCCTTATATTAAAAAGACAAGTATTTGTAAGACATTATTGTAATAATTATTATTACGTATATAAGTCAAACATTCTTTTTATCGCATATACGGATTCTAGTCTAAATTCTTCTAAATCAATTTCATTTAAATTATAGGTCATTGGGCCTCCTAGTAAAATGTGAATAACTGAATAGTCAGGCAGTGAATGCAGATATGAACTGAGTTCAATACTTGAAATGCAGGCAATTATACACCATAAATTGTCACGAAGATTTTCTGTTACAGAACAATGCAGAATCACATGAGATACAAAATCTGTGTAGAAATAGCCACAATGATGACATAAAAGTTGTATGTTACTTACACGTATCGATACAATCAATCTTATTATATATCCGATATTGTCAAGAAAATTTGGGTGACGCAAGGCTAATATCCATAAATTATTTGGTTTTAGACAGTCATGTAGCAATAAAAATCGTGTAAAGTCTGTGACTTTAGACATTCTTTGCATCCATGTATTAGTTTTATGGTTTGTTACGGATTTATAAATCAACGACTTCCAATACATTTTATTTGGAAAAACACCATCATCTAGAAATTGTATAATGTATTCATAAAGATTATACTTCTTTAGTAATCTGACAATGTCTGGTATATAACCTTTTTGACTATAATTATTAACTGTATACATAAAATACCTCAAAATGAATACTCTGCAGATTAAATTACTTCTATTCATTCTGCTGATCCTGCCTAAAAACAAAAGCTTTTTGATATCGATATACGCCTCTATAGAAAACCATCCGATTAAAGAAGTACACATATCAGTTCTTGTTTTTTTCCGAAACCTTGGATTGACTTAACAATAAAATGTTGGGCTCCTTCTAACATCAATAACTCAGTATTTGAAAGTACCCAGAGTTCACAACCGTAAAGCGCAGACAGAAAGACTTTAATCTTTACAATTTTAGCAACAGTTAATGGGTTTAGTGCGCATTGATGTGCTTCAGAACGTAAAAGGGCCATAGTACCACTTTTTAATTTTTTACACGCTTGTTTTGTTCTTTCAATGGAATTGTGCTTAGCATTCAATAAGATACCTACATGAGTAATTTCTGAAACGACAGGCAATATATTATCATAAAGACGTACAATACAGTTAATGTTTATGATTCTTTTATTTGAAAATACGACAACTTTACTTTTTGACGCAGAATCCGAATTCAAGCAGGGCCGAACATATGTCGCTATAGTAACAATCTATATCTTGGAAGGATGGATTTCCATTAGGTACTGTGATACAATCCAGTAAACGTTTTACATAACATTTATAGTTACATATTGAACCGTCCTTCAACGCCTTTTTCCACTTTTATCTGTTACAACGTGATGTACTATCCGTAAAAGATTTGGGTATACGTACTGAACAAACAATAAGGACAGTGTTCTGAAACATTTGCATTGTCGTCCAAAACTTTACAGTATAAGGCAAGATCTGTGGACTTTGACTCAATTAGTATATGATCAATTGCAGTTGAGTTATCCGTTGCGGGGTAAAATGTGCATACAGGACCTATGCATTCAGACTGAACATTTAACGAAATCATGTTAGTTCTATCTAGAAATTGTTGGAATGACTGAGAACGATTGTTTTCTGTAAACTGATAGCGGTTGCCTCGTATTTTTACGTTCTTGAAAGACCTGAATAGGCCGTGAAGAAGCAGGCATATATACTGAGAACCAATATGTATATTCTCCACTAGGTGACTGTAATTCAAGCCCGACAATTCTAGGACTGTCTATAATGATTTCTTGTACATTAAGATGCGACTTATATAACAAACACGCACCACCTCTTATAAACATTTGTAGCGGTAGGGGTCTACTTCATGAACAGGTTTTACAATACATTTATAACCAGAATGATTAAAACTATTGAAAAACGACAATTGGTATTCTCTCACCCAATGTTCTGACAATCCACATATATCTATATCGTAAGTGTTGAGACAGTTAAGGAGATAAGGCATCCCGGCCATTACCCCTTCACAATTCCAGCACATGGCATTGACTTTTGGTCATTATGCTCATTCCAAAACACCTGTCGTGGCGTCCATGGCCTCGAGTATATACCCGGAGGCCAAAACTCAGGATTGTCAAGAACGGACGAATCTGCGTCTAGAACATTCAACTGTGCGGATGCCGTGTTCTTGTTCCGTTTCTCGAAGTAACGTAGAAATGTTATTTTAACACCGTTGTCTTCTAAGAAGTCTCTCATAGCGATTTCCGATGCTTTGTATTTATTTATTCCATGTATATAGTACCTTTTTACACGTTTTTGTTTTACAGGCTTAAAACCGACAAATTTGTCTCTCAGTTTTTGTTCCGACTTCTGAATAGGGTGACACACTGATGAGGGACAGTAAACCTTGATTTGACGAGGATTGGGGTTTGGACTTTCACTTCCAGTTTTATCTGACGTATGGTTAACCTCGCTCAGGCAAACATCAGTTGGTACTGCGATCGGATTCCGACTGAGTTGGTGAGCGGGTTGGGCGACATTTGTTATATCCGTTACCCGTTGACTTGATTCTGTATCTCGAGATACAGGTCGCTGAAGTGTACCACATCGTGTTGCGCGAGCGTCAACGCGAAACTGATTCTCCGACTCAACCTGGGACCCTAGATCATCACACCTGATCAGTGGAGAAAAGAAGTTAGACGTCTCTATTGAAATTGTGTTACTTTCTCCTTCTATAAGGTCAGATCTTTCATAGGCATTAGGTTTTTTTCCAATACTATTTGTAGGTTTGACTTTCTGTTTACTCTCTTGACCTTTTGCCAATTTAGTTATTTGTTGTTCAATGTTCTGCGAGCGATTGTTTGTTTCCTGCAATACGTCGTCCATCCTTTGTATTTCTTCCTCTAACGATTTCATCTTTTGAGTCACCAGTTTGACAGAATTTTTTACAACTTGACACACCATTCAGTTGATTGTTGTCTATTCTATTCGATATCGCTAGGAAATCCGTTATATTTTCAGCCACAGTTTTTACTTCCTTGTTGAAGTTGAACATTTTCTTTTCAGTGTTGGTTTTGAAGGTATTGTTTTTGACAATTTCTTCGTTAAGTGTGTTCATATGATACCAAAGTTGTTTTTGTCTTTTGCCTATACTTTCTGCTGTTTTTTATTTTGGTCATGCGATTCACAAAGTTCTTTCTCCAATTTTGTTTCGCGAATTTTGCATGAACTTAGTTCTTCCTGCGTTTTTATTGCATGTGTTTTCGCTTTTTCTTTTTCTTTCCCTAGTTTCTGTAGCGATGCCTTCAGTAATTTTATTTCATTTTCGTTTTCTGTGATTTCATGTTTCATTGAGTTCATTGAGTTTAATGCATGTCTATGTTCACATTTCATATCGTTAATGTCCACCTGAACTTTTACAAGTAGTTCTTTTAGAATTTTGAAACCCTCGTTAGTATCTGGTTGTCTCGATATTTCGAGGCGGTCATAGCGATTTTTGTGAAAGTATCTCTAGTATGTTGTCAATATATCCCGGTGCCTGTATAGGCGCCAATGTACATGAAATAGAGGTTATTATTTTGCAATGCCTCCGACAGATGTCGAACCCGGGACCTCTGGCTTACTAGTCTTATACTCTACTGAAGGGGCAAAAGAGAAATTCTCCCTAGCCGAGTCGGTTGGTGCAACTAGTAATTTACCATGTTGACATGCACATATCTCACCGTTATAGCAACACAAAATTAATAACTCAACGTCACGCCGAAACACTGAAGCAGGGACAATAGCTCTGTTTAACAGCTAATGCGTTGTAATTCAACACACTTGATATATCTTGTCACTTCGTAAATTATTCAGATTTATTCTACAATTTGTTTTTAAAATGTCAGTGAATGTTATAGGCTCTTCGGTTACTATTGTATTTAACACGAAAACGACAGGCATCGGATAAATATATCGAACTCTATACCTTGATACTCGCTCGGCACACACATATTCAATGTTAGTGTTTCTCTGTAGATGCAGTAGATTTGCCATTGAATAGACCACCTGTATAATTACCTGAATCGATTACATTGTATTCCAGGGGATCATTGCAATTCTTGTGAAAGTAACTCTTGTATTTTGTCAATATATCCCGGGCCCCTACATGGGCCGCCAATGTACATGAAATGAAGTTTTTTTATTTTCGAATGTGTCCGTTAGGAGTCGAACCTGGGACCTCTGGCTTACTAGTCTTACGCTCTACCGAAGGGGCTAAAGAGAAATTCTCCCTAGCCAAGTCGTTAGGTAGTAGCTAGTTATTTACAATGTTCACCGTTATACCAACATAACATAAACAACCCATGAAAGTCACGCCGAAATACCGAATGAGGGGCATAGCTCTGTGTAACAGCTAAAGCGTTGTAATTTAACACACTTGATATTTTATGTCTTCCTAAATTATTTAGAGATTTATTTTACAATTTGTTGTAAAGATTTTCAGTGAATTGGATTGGTTTCTTTTGTATTTTTAACGAATACGACAAGCATCGGATAAACATACCGAACTCTCTACCTTCATACTCGCTCGGCACACAAACAATCAGTGTTTATGTTTCTCTTTAGATGCGATATATTTGACATTTAATAGACCCATTATACAATTACATGAATCTACTACATTGCATAACGCCATACCAGATTAATAACCACATATCGAAACACGAGTAATACAGTTTTAGCATAAATAATCAAATTAAATTGTATTGCCTGTTGCAATCAAGTAATCATTTGTAAAATGAACAGTCATTACCCTCGTTACTTGCAAACAACAAATGTACATTGAACATAAATGAACAAAACTTAGTAACCTTTGATGAATGAACACTACAACGTATATACACAAGAAATCAGTAAATTTATAGATTCTGATCATGACGAGAAAAGCAATATAACAGCTGCCAGTAAATAAATACAGTTGTGTGACCACACAACGCACCATAAATACCGTGCGCACAACGTGCATACATCGTTCACACACCGTCAGCACATCGTCCACACATGGTGCGCACAACTGGGCGATTTAACAATCGTTCGCCCCGTTGTGCGCTTCTCTCCGCACAACTGTGCGATTTGGTACAATTTGTTGATCAATATTACGGAATGAAAAAAATACGGAAGGCTCGTATGCAATAATGTACACTGTATTTATTATTGTCATTTCTCATCACAATACTTAACAGTATGTACAATTTTGCAATGCATGTAACACAGTATTACAGTGACCGTTAGGTTGTCAAGAATGTATTTGGCTCTTAGCTAGGTTACAAAACAGGTAAATAACAATTTGCTGAGTGACCGGAGTTTTACCTGGCCTGTGCCTGACGGGTAGAGATGATCCGTGATACCGTGTACCGTTATGAAAACACAACTGGACGTTTAATATTTGTTATTTGCATTCGTTTTAATCTAAAGCGCCCCTTCACCTGGTTTTTACACCTTGGCGTGTTACGTAAGTGCCCCGGGCGGGGATAACTACGGTCCAGGTACAAAGTGGCTATGTTTACCTGTGTTGCCGAGACTATATTGTAATTTTACATGTGTCGATTAAGGTCGTTTAAAAAACACCGAAAACGCCATTTCTAAATTTTAGGAAAGTATAGACAGAAAGATAAGCTGGTAGATGATGCTAGAATAGGGAAACATACTAAAAAATTCAAGTATATATGTTTCAACACCAAACCGTATATATTATTAAGCCATTCCTCAATTCACACAGACCATGATTGTTATCGCACAACGTTCGTCGATCGTCCGGACAAATGTGCGCAAGCAATGATCGTCCAAGTTTTTATCGTTCGCACTTCGTGCACAAATCGTGCGCACACCGCACATCGTGTAACGTTGTGCGATCCCACAACTGTATGTTTACTGAGTGGCATATGTAATAGATTATATCATTGTTTGCGTGAATGAATATCACTTCATTTGAAATGTTTAAAATCAATTAAATAAGATATGAGACAAAATTTAAATGTGTTTATGCTAAAAAAAAAGATCACTACCGACATACGATTACGTGTTGGATGATATGGCAATGTTCAAAGTCTATATCTAATAAACATAGATTGTATCCCGACCGTAGTAGTAGTAGTGCTTAAGAAATCAGAAGGTTTATAAGAAGCTAGTGGCTGTTCTCTATAAAGGCAGGAGTGGGATGTTGCACAAGCAATGCTACTTAAAATTCATTAAACGCTACATGTAAGATACGAAAATAATAGTAAGGATGGAAAATATGTCGACATCATCTGAGGCGTCGACGTAGTTTATGAATATGTCGCCGAAACAATTCTTGATAAATTGATACATATTTGCATTTTCCGAAATAATTTTGCTGTGTAAATAGTCGGGAGTGAAATCGACTTACCATTAAGAAATCTAGAGAATATTACCGACATATGGAACCTTAATCGGTGTTCATAGTTTGTAAATCTAATTCATATTCGTTATTTCTACTCCTCGTGCTAAAAGAAATTTAGAAGACGATTTTTAGTTACTATTTTTTTCATTTCATATTAATAAGAGGCAAGTCGATGTCATTACCGAACATTTACACGAATACATAAAAACAAATAAAGATGTTGTAGTCATGAAACTATTGCAGTCATGAAACCAACCACTTTTCCCTTATCATGGGCCATGGAAAATATAGAGGATCTTACATGAGTATCCATGTCATATTGAATTAATTAAACGAGTTGAAATGGACACGAATGTTAACAGTCTGAAAAACAACCTAAATAATAACTCTGTATAGGTCAAACCAAAGTATTCCGATCATCTCGTTACTTGCAAACAAAAATGCACATTGAACAGAAATGAATAAAACTAAGTAACATATGATGAATGAACACTACAACGTATATACTAGAAATCAGTAAATTTGTAGATACTGATCATGACGAAGAAAGCGAATATAACAGCAGCCAGTAAATTAATATGTTTACAACTCAACCACTTTTCCCTTATCATCGGCCATGGAAAATGTAGAGGATCTTACATGAGTATCCATGTCATATTGAATTAATTAAACGAGTTCAATAATTGTATTGTAATGATTTAAATAAATTCAGCATGAAATTGACACGAATGTAAGATTCTATTTATCACATAACGTTAATAGTTTAAAAAAATATCTATCACAATTGTGTGTTATCAGATAACTTGTCGTTCCGCGCAGTGCAAAGTAGTTCACAGTTTTTTTTTAAAAAAATAATTATTTAATACAAGTAGTACCTGTAGAGGCGTAGGAATATGTTCGCACGGTTTTAACCAATCGCAAAACCCCTAGATTGTATCACACGTATGTAATACCATATGTATGACATGGCCGTATGATAAAGTAAAATGGGTCATATAGGTGGTAAAAATGATTTGAATGGTCGATAACAATGTATCGGGGACATATTTTAATAAAGTTTACTGTTTTTGTTTCAGATGTTTGCGTCTCGGCAAATGTCGAAGATGATGATCACAGCAGTAATCCTTTGGTTCAACGCATTTGGGACAGGTATCTTTACTGTTACCTATTTGTCTTAAATGTTCCCCGTATATCTATACTATTACCCGTAAGTCTATACTATTACCCGTATACTATTACCCCTACGTCTATATTATAACCAGGGTCATTGACGTCATTACAATTGCCATCCGGGCTTCATATGCAAATGAAAAATTTGCGGACAGTTTACAACTTCACTAGAACAGCAGCTGTTTTTACGGGTTTAAGGTATAAGCAAGAAATAGAATCCATCCCTGATGTTTTGATTTAAACATATTTTTATTTGCATCTAATATACAAAAGAGATAAGGCACAAGTTGTTAAATTTTTGTAAAGCCCTTTCCCAATAACATAATGAAATATATATATTTTGGCAATTCTTAAATTAATTAATATTTTCAATCAAGTCTAGTCTCGGGATAAAATATTGAGCAAAATACCCTCGGTAAAGCCTCAGGTCTCCTACTCAATATTTTATTCCTTGGGTTTGAAATCTTATCCATACCTTACATCATGAATGGAATATATTAGTCTATGTTATTCCCCGTATGTCCCTACTATTACCCGTATGTCTATACTATTATCCGTATGCCTATTCTATTACCTTTATGTTATTAATATTACCCGTATGTCCATACTATCAACCTTTTGTATGTATAATAGTATAGACACACGGGTAATAGCAGATTCATACGGGTAATAGTATAGACATACGGGTAATAATATAGAAATACGGGTAATAGTATTAACATACGGGTAATAGTATAGACATAAGGGTAATGGTATAGATATACGGGCAATAGTATAGACACACGGGTAATAGTATAAACATACGGGTAATAGTATATACATAAGGGTAATAGTATATACCTACGGGTAATAGTATAGACATAAAGGTAATAGTAGACACACAGGTAATAGTATAGACACACAGGTAATAGTATAGACATACTGGTAATAGTATAGAAGTATAGACATACGGGTAATAGTATAGACATACGGGTAATTATATAGAAATACGGGTAATAGTATTAACATACGGGTAATAGTATAGGCATAAGGGTAATAGTATAGAAATACGGGCAATAGTATAGACACACGGGTAATAGTATATACATAAGGGTAATAGTATATACCTACGGGTAATAGTATATACATAAGGGTAATAGTATATACCTATGGGTAATAGTATAGACATAAAGGTAATTGTAGACACACAGGTAATAGTATAGACACACAGGTAATAGTATAGACATATGGGTAATAATATAGACATAAGGGTAATAGTATATACATACGGGCAATATTATAGTCATACGGGTAATATTATAGACATACGGGTAAAAGTATAGACATACGGGTAACGGTATAAACACACGGGTAATATTATAGACAAACGGGTGATATTATGGACATACAAATGTACGGGTAATATGATAGACGTAAGGGTAATAATAAAGACATACGGGTAATAATATAGACATACGGGTAATATCATGGATATACGTATATATTCACTCGTGCGCGGAACAAGTGTGTAATCTTGCATATTTATTACATCATGTATAACTTGAGGAATGGAAATATGTTTCTAAAGCATGTCAGATATATATGTTATTGTTTGTTTATGGCATGGTGTGTGTCTACAATGGAAATATTGTCATCAATACGATACTCTATATATTAGTTAATGCACTTGTATAGATACAATTAATGTTCAGTTCGCGTTCTAGCATTTAAACATAAAAAAATACCAACCAAAGTATGTCAAACATATATTTCTCATCCGAGAAATTCTCATCAATGGGGCTAGGTTGTAAATATTGTAAAGAACCAAAAATATGTATTTTCAATTGTATCGATTTCATTAATCAGATTTTCCTTTAAAAACAACAACTTGGTTATCCTTAAATAGTTGACATAAGAAAATGACTATACCGGCAATATGCGTCCGGCAAAAATATATAATTAAAAAGTTAAAGGGGGTATTATGTCAGAGGCTGTAGGTTTGGGACATCAATATTGAAGAGCTTTAAAATAAGCTATATCATTGGAACACATTTGTTTATACATACCACGTCCAACCATATATAACAATCTTATTAAAAAAAGCTTCAATACATTTACAAGAATGTAATGTTTTGACTCATATTGCATCAAAACGTAGCTTTTTTAAGGAATCTTGTGCCACTGATAAAAACTGTTACTATGATTTGGAAAAAAAATTACCAACAGAAAAATAGTTTTGATCCTTCTTTTCAAAACATTGATACAATGTTTAACTACGAGTTGGAAACATTCATACCAGCATGGAAATACTTTAATAAATCATTTTAAAGAAATCATTTGGATCCTTAAATTGAGCAAAAACATATTCCGTTCTTTTATTACCATTAAAACTAAATCCAAGTACATCCATCTTAACAAGGCAGCTTTTTTGTAAATATATTGTATATAATTTACCTCTAAATATTCTTTAAGTCACTGGATATGAAATACTTGTCGATAGGCTTTCATAAACTGTTTTAATCAACCTTATCCTGCATGCAAAGAGCACGAATTTAATATAATCAATCTACAAAGTCTGAATCTGCTTAAAAACATTGAGGGTGTAACCAAATGTTCCAGATTCAATAACACTGAAATGCTCAAAAAGCTAGGCATGAATCTCATTTAAAAAGCGATGAATTTTAAATCGTCGACAAATAATGTCACTGTAAAAATCAAAACTGTCATGGTGTGGAATTTTTCATGATTGCTGCAGTAACCCCTGTACCGGATAGATATTTTGTGACAATATCTTTGACAATATACTTTAGAAGCATACATTAATAATAAAATAACAAGCACCAAAAGGACATTCTTTTGACAATAGCATGTTAATCAAGAATTGCATTCTTTGTATTTAGATATGATAAATTTGATTTTTTTTTAATAAAAAAAAAAAAAACTGTGTCATTAAAAAAAACATTACATGTTGGTTCACATCAATGCCTCCCAATTTGTATTTTGAGATTCGCTGTGATATATAATTTTGCTACAGTGTGTGAACATTCCATATAAACAAAAGGGTCATACATTCATAATTTTAATTATCACAAATAAGATATTTTTCCTGACTTTGCAGTACCAGAACAGACACCTGCAGGATTCCGGGACAGTTCCTATCCCCCACCACGTACGTACAAGCCGTTCTTCTGTTTCTGAATGAGTAAACATACTATCATAGTAACTAATCACTTCAGACACATTGAGCTTTATTTATTGAAAATTGTAAGTTCGTTGTGGAGTTCATGGTTAATGTGGAGTTCTCTGTTAGTATGTGCTGCGATTGTAGACTGGTATATAAAGTATGCAACTAAGTAGACATATATGTAATATTAATCAGTTTACCCGTTTACAAGGATAACGGTTGTCTGCTTCCTATATGATCCCGTGCCTGTTACACATACTGTAGATGTCTATTAAACAAACAAAAAATAAACAATAACTTATCATAAAATTACATTTAAAAAGCAATCACCTGTGTTAATTATTGTTTTATTTTAGACAAAAAACATAGTGGGAAGTCTTAATTCAAACTTAGAATTGATAACACGTTTAAACAAAGGAAATAATTGCATGGGGACCCTGTGAAAAATAAAAAGGATAATATGAGAATATGCTCTGAAAGGGAAAGCATTTTCTGTTTCGTCGACGTCACCTACCATGTAACTCGTGGCTTAAGTCCCAGTAATGCCATGTTGTCGAAGCGAGAACCACGGCTGTGACAACGAGACTACGTGGCACACTTATGTGTATAATCAAAAGCATCGACCTTCGTTGTTTTTCAGGTTGTTTGTTAGACATTGTTAAAAGTATTGAAATATGAATTAAAAAAAGAAATATGACTGATTAAATATGAATTAAAAACCGTTGATCAGAATCATATCCATATTGATGACAAAAAGACCTTGTATTTATTGTATGGTATGAGCACTATATGTAAGACTACCATTGTAGCTAATAGCCTCGTTGCACGTTAAGTCATACAAGTAATGCGTAATATCAATCTTGCTTGAACTAGTTAATTTCATTTCAAATCAATTTTATCTGTAAGTTTGGCACAGGCATTGCCTATTGAAGCCGATTCAAGATGGGAGGAAATGCATTTCAGAAATTAATATATACAGTATGTACACAGTATGTATACAGCAGATGTAATATATGTTCAGGTATATAGCTTAAAATAAAATTCAGTTAACTAAGATATTGATATAGATTAAACACAGATTAAACATTTGATTGTCTTAACGGTGTTTGGTGATCTAGAAAAAAAAAGGTCAATTAGTCTGTTATACTGTTTTCTTGACTTCAAATGTTTTTCTATTGTGTACATATTTTTTAATCATAAGTTTCAGATTACTAATACAGTGTAGCGCACTGGTTAGTTATAAACAAAAACTTGATGCTATTTTCAGATTGTGCCTTGTCAAAGGTTGATCTCATCATCATCCTAGACGCCTCCGGCAGTGTAGGAAAAGAAAACTACGATAAAATGCTGGCTTTCTGTAAAGATTTCTTGAGGAACGCCGAAATTGATTCCGGTAACGTACGCGTGGGTGCCTTGATCTATAGTTCCAGGGTAGAAGTTCAGTTCAATCTTAGTTCATATTCAACTAGAACGGAAGTGAACCAGGCTATCGATGAGATCCCCTACATTTCCGGGAGTACCAATACGGCTGACGCACTGATGACGATGAGGAACATGTTCAACCCCAACGACGGGGATCGTGATGGTGTTCCGAACATCTGTATCATCTTAACAGACGGTGAATCCAGCATCAATTCCCAGAGAACCGTCCCGGAAGCCGACAAGGCAAGAGATGAAGAGATCCACATCTACGCTATAGGTATCGGTCTGAGGGATACCAAAGAGTTAGACGGAATCGCCAACAAACCAGCATCGGATAACAGCTTCAACGTGCAGACCTTTGAAGAGCTCAATGCTCTCAGTGACCAGGTCTTCTCATCTCTCTGTCCAGGTAAGTAACGAAAGGAATGACTAGAATTTCATAAAAATAGAACAATTTATCCACAAGTAAATATGTCCAGGTAACTGAACTATTTATTTCAAAAGATTTAATATTTTTATATAGATATGCAAAAGAAATATTTATGCCAGTGAACAGAATTTGTTATTGCTGTTGCTAACCTGTCAAACAATTTGAGAAGCCTACATCAAATATGTATTTTGTCTATTTATTAATAATATATATACTTTTAAATTATGCTTAAAAAAGTAATTTTACGTTAATTAATTTAGCACACTGTGTCTCTGTGAGTCGTTTGAAGTTGTTTGGCAAGTATTACTAGGGTTAGGGTAAGCTGATCTTATATAGCTTATCTATCAAATAATTACTCATACTGATAATTGAGCAAAGTCTTAATTGTACAACGTTCCTCTGACTAATTATCAGTTCTGATAGATCTATAAATTGTATGGGATGTAATTGCCTACAATTTGTATCTTTAACAAAACATATTTGCCACAATCAGAGACTTCTGCACACATATTTTATTATGAATACCAAGTCCAAATAAGATAGTAAGCTGACAGGATTACACTATCGATGTTTCATGGGTGGACTGGCTGGATTATCAACACTATAGTCAATCTTTTTAGTTTTCTTCTGTTGAGTTGTATCATTGCATCTACAAAACCAGGGTAGCACACTGAACATCATAAAGTAATGTTCGTTCGGCACTTCGTATGCGTATTCACCGTCTTTGTGTAGTCATGACGATTGTTGGGTGTTTACGACTGTTGTTTTTGTTGTATGACCGCTGTGTTTGTATGTACGACCGTTATTTGTGGATTTTCAATCATTTTGAGTATTTACGACCGTTGTCTATGTATAGACGATGTATTTACGATCATCGTTGGTACATTAATGACGGAATGTTTTGCAACCGTTGTTTTTATTTATTGGGATATTTTTTATGAACTTGATAATTCATCAATTCAAATCAAAATTAACTACACTTTAATAAATCAACAACAAAAAACTAAGTTCCATCACAACAACTTCCTTGGCAAACTGTAAAAAATTAACAACCGTGATTACAATAGGTTGCCGGTATTAATGTACAAAAACAGTACACTCGGTTTACATAGTAACCTATGTTACAGCCCGATATATGTACCAAGTAATAACCGTCTACAACAATACACACACGTAATACACAAGTTCCCGTTTCCACCATACAGCTCACTTGACTAGTCTTGAGTAATTCTAAAGTTCCAGTTTTAACCTTAAGTTCATGTTTCAATAATAACTGCATACACTGTGTTAATTAACAGTAAACTGTGTAATGGTAAAGGTTATTCCTTCAGTTCCCTCGAGGTGATAATGCAAACATACAAAGTTCAGGGCCATACATATATGTCCTGATGAAGAATTTAGGCCACACAGTAATTTCACGTATGATAATACAGGATACTAGTGAAATAGCTCAGAGTTCCAAGATATCATAATAGCCTTAGTATAAAGATGTAGAATTTACAACACAATCTAGAGTTCCAAGTTCATGACTTTACTGGTTTAACACAGTCATCTGAAGCACTGACATTATAGAGTTGCACAGGGGGTACAACGACAACATATGCTGCCATGGGCGGTTGTGTGAAGTTCCGTGTGTCTAACTGGGACGAGTACCGGTGTACTGCTGAACAGCCTGACGAAGGTCAAGGTCATCTACCGTGATGTAGTTATATCCACCCCATCCCTAATGCCTGTCTCTCTCAGCTACAGTACATCTTCATCCATTAACATCCTGGTCAGCCTCTCTCTGTACGCTGTCGGTACGACAAATTGCTAATGTAAACTGCCGTTATCCACACACTCCCGGTATAGCATTCCATTCGTACCACAAAACTGGTTTCCTCTCCATTTTTAGACACTTTAGTGGTTCCCTCCTTCACCATGTCACATATTGCCTTAACGGTTTCATCATTAGGTTTCTCCTCTATCATTTCTGTTTTCCCCCCCAGGTCCTTAAGGGGTATAGGTACCTTCAGAGGTTTGGTGTGCTCTTTCTCTCGCAATGCCTTAGCTCGCGTCTGTACTGCTGTGATAACAAACTCATTTTCCTTACCCTCAATTAACAATGGACTTCCGGGTTCTCTGGCTCCCTTTATGTTACCTATAATAATGTCATAAATTGGAGTCTCCATCAGCCACGCTGTACATGTTCCAGTAAAATATGGCGACTCTAAATATATCTCTGCCTGTGGTACTGTTATCTCGGACCCGTCCGCCAATCTACAACTCAATACTTTCTAGCCAGTTTTCTTTATCCAGCAAGCTCCGTCGTACCACTACTCCACTGCACCCAGGGTCCCTGAGTATAGTGACTAACTGACTACCTATGTGTCCCTTCACTGTTGGCATGGTAATTTCCACTTCCGCTACGTCCACAGAGTCCTGTTAATCCACACTGCCAACCTTAGACTGCTTTTTAGGTTTTGGACATTTAGCTGCAATGTGTCCGTTCTCATTACAATTAAAACACTTGCGAGTGTCAAACTGAAAATTCCCACTTCGCTCGGTACCTGTAGTGTTACCACGATTCCGATCATTGTGGTTCCCCGATCTATTGCTGCCCTGTTGTCCTGGTTTTGTGGCCCCTGTGTTGTGTTTCTGCATAAACGACTTTGCCAGCTGTCCTCTAGCCTCAACAAACTGATCACCAAACTTCGCCATTTCCCCCATAGTCGTTGGCTTCCTTTCTCTCAGAAATATGGCTAATTCCGGGTTACAGACCGTCATTACCTGTTCCCGTACCACCAAGTCTTTTAGTCCCTGAAAAGTTTGTGGACACTTCGCCATTTCTGTCCAACGTTGAAAGTAGTTCTCCAGTCGTGTCGTGAACTGTGAGAATATCTCCTGTCCTTCGACTTTCCCATTCCGAAATCTGTTCCGGAAACCATCCTCTGTATGATCAAACCTCTGGAGTAATGACTTCTTAAGCTTACCATAATCTAATGCGTCTTCAGATTTAAGACGTGAAAACACCCCCAAGGCTTTTCCTTTGATCATCGTGCTAAGTGCTACGGACCATCTGTCCTCTGACCAGCCTTGTAGCCTAGCAAAAGTTTCGAAACGTCTGAGGTACGCACCCAGGTCATCTTTTCCCTCTTTAAAGGGAGGTAATTTGGGGTTATACTTCCCAAGTCCCATTCTGGATCTTCCTCCTTCAGGATCCTCATGACCCTCTGTCTGACCCTGTTCCTGCTGAAGCTTCAATAGTTCCACTGCTCTGGCATGAGCCTCCTGAGCTTCCTTATTACGTGCATGTAATAATTCTACCTCAAGCTGTTTCATCTTATGTTCCTGTGCGAGCTGTCTCTCCTCACGTTCAATTGCCCTTTCTTCGCGAGCCCTGTCCTGCTGGTCTTTGATGAACCACCAGAGTTCTTCCCCTTCCATACCTAGCTTCGCTCCTGCAGCCATCAACTTCTCAATTGGGTCCATAGCTTTTGATTACTGCTAATATTTTCAAAATCATATACATAATGGACCTTTCTCCTGATCAGGATATTATAGATGTACAAACATATTTACTTATTCCTATGCTGATCATATAAATTGAATTTATTATGCAATAAAAATTAAAAAAAATCAACATCACACATCACAGTCATCCATTAAGTACTTAAATGATGATTACCTGAATCCTTTCTTTACCGATACATTCGACATTGGCATCCCACCGCTGCCACCAAGTTGTCACGATGCCTTCACGGTCTTGTGTATGGAAAAACTCCAAATCAGGATAACTCATCAATTCAAATTAAAATAAACTACACTTTCATAAATCAACAAAAAAAAACAAAAAAAAAACATCCAAACAACTGCCTTGACAAACCGGAAAAAAACAACCGTGATTACAATAGGTTGCCGGTATTAAGGTACAAAAACAGTACACTCGGTTTACATAGTAACCTATGTTACAGCCCGATATATGTACCAAGTAATAACCGTCTACAACAATACACACACGTAATACACAAGTTCCCGTTTCCACCATACAGCTCACTTGACTAGTCTTCAATAATTCTAAAGTTCCAGTTCTAGCCCAAAATTCATGTTTCAATAATAACTGCATTCACTGTAATAATTAACAGTAATCACTGTGTAATGGTAAAATTCCAAATTTAGGCCACACAGTAATTTTACGTATGATAATACAGGATACTAGTGAAATAGTTTGGAGTTCCAAGATATCATCATAGCCTTAGTATAAACATGTAGAATTTACAACACAGTCTAGGATTTCAAGTCCCTGACTTTACTGATTTAACACAGTCATCTGAAGCACTGACATTATAGAGTTGCACAGGAGGTACAACGACAACATATGCTGCCATGGGCGGTTGTGTGAAGTTCCGTGTGTCTAACTGGGACGAGTACCGGTGTACTGCTGAACAGCCTGACGAAGGTCAAGGTCCTCTACCGTGATGTAGTTATATCCACCCCATCCCTAATGCATGTCTCTATCAGCTACAGTCCATCTTTATCCATTAACATCCTGGTCAGGCGTCCCACCAGAGGCCTAGCCCATGACCGATGGTGCCCTTACGTTGCACATTAGCTCGAATTTTCCCCACAATCTCACGAACACCACCTCCCTGGCTAATGTCGCCTCAGTTCTCCGTGCGGTTGACAGTTACGTCACGAGAACCCGTATGTTAGGTAATAACCGCGGGAAAACACAGCGCGGTAAAGTAAAACGCTCTTATTTCTGTTTCACACAAAACTATCTTATAAATCTTGTCATACCTTGACAATGTATGTCTTTGTGTGTTGTGGACTTACGTCAGGGTTTGTCCGCCCAGAAGAACCGAGAACTGTTACTCAAACAACTACAAAGGGAGGTAAACGATAATGTGTTTATGTATGCATTTTAATAAAAAAAAATCATTCTAAGACAAACGTGATGTATTGCGAAATTGTTTAAACTGAATTTGAAAAAAAAAAAATTAAAAACATATTCAATGTAAGAAGTACTGTTCCCCGGAATGTCCAGTAGAAAGGATATTTGGTTGTTATGTGATTTAGCAAAATTTCACGTTTTACCAAGCAGTCACCTGTGTTTAATATTGTTTTATTTTTTATACAGCTACTACTTCAATTCCAATAACAGTACCTCCGCCATCAGGTAAGAACAATTATATGATTAAGCGATAGACAAAAACATAGTGTCAAGTCTTAATTCAAACTTAGAATTGATAAAACGTTTAAACAAAGGAAAGAAATACATGGGGACCATGTGAAAAATAACAAGGATAATATGAGAATATGCTCTGAAAGGGAAAGCATTTTCTGTTAATTCGACGTCACCTACCATGTAACTCGTGGCTTAAGTCCCAGTAATGCCATGTTGTCGAAGCCAGAACCACGGCTGTGACAACGAGACTACAGGGTCGACAATTTAAGTGTTTGTTATTTTATCGACAAAAAACATAGCAGAGTATAACCTGTGTGTGCTGTTGGGTTTAATGCAGACCAAACACGATAATATAATCAAAAGCATCGACCTTCGTTGTTTTTCAGTTTGTATGTTAGACATTGTTAAAAGTATTGAAATATGAATTAAAAAAAGAAATATGACTAATTAAATATGAATTAAAAACCGTTGATCAGAATCATATCCATATTGATTACAAAAAGACCTTGTATTTATTGTATGGTATGAGCACTATATGTAAGACTACCATTGTAGCTAATAGCCTCGTTGCACGTTAAGTCATACAAGTAATGCGTAATATCAATCTTGCTTGAACTAGTTAATTTCATTTCAAATCAATTTTATCTGTAAGTTTGGCACAGGCATTGCCTATTCAAGCCGATTCAAGATGGGAGGAAATGCATTTCAGATATTCATATATACAGTATGTACACAGTATGTATACAGCAGATGTAATATATGTTCAGGTATATAGCTTAAAATAAAATTCAGTTAACTAGGATATTAATATAGATTAAACACAGATTAAACATTTGATTCTCTTAACGGTGTTTGGTGATCTAAAAGAAAACAAATAAGAATAAAAAGGTCAAGTAATCAGTTATACTGTTTTCTTGACTTCAAATGTTTTTCTATTGTGTACATATTTTTTAATCATAAGTTTCAGATTACTGATACAGTGTAGCGCACTGGTTAGTTATAAACAAAAACTTGATGCTATTTTCAGATTGTGCCTTGTCAAAGGTTGATCTCATCATCATCTTAGACGCCTCCGGCAGTGTAGGAAAAGAAAACTACGATAAAATGCTGGCTTTCTGTAAGGATTTCTTGAGGAACGCCGAAATTGATTCCGGTAACGTACGCGTGGGTGCCTTGATCTATAGTGACAGGGCAGAAGTTCAGTTCAATCTTAATTCATATTCAACTAGAACGGAAGTGAACCAGGCTATCGATGAGATCCCCTACATTTCCGGGGGTACCAACACGGCTGACGCACTGATGACGATGAGGAACATGTTCAACCCCAACGACGGGGATCGTGATGGTGTTCCGAACATCTGTATCATCTTAACAGACGGTGAATCCAGCATCAATTCCCAGAGAACCGTCCCGGAAGCCGACAAGGCAAGAGATGAAGAGATCCACATCTACGCTATAGGTATCGGTCTGAGGGATACCAAAGAGTTAGACGGAATCGCCAACAAACCAGCATCGGATAACAGCTTCAACGTGCAGACCTTTGAAGAGCTCAATGCTCTCAGTGACCAGGTCTTCTCATCTCTCTGTCCAGGTAAGTAACGAAAAGAATGACTAGAATTTCATAAAAATAGAACAATTTATCCACAAGTAAATATGTCCAGGTAACTAAACTATTTATTTCAAAAGATTTAATATTTTTATATAGATATGCAAAAGAAATATTTATGCCAGTGAACAGAATTTGTTATTGCTGTTGCTAACCTGTCAAACAATTTGAGAAGCCTACATCAAATATGTATTTTGTCTATTTATTAATAATATATATACTTTTAAATTATGCTTAAAAAAGTAATTTTACGTTAATTAATTTAGCACACTGTGTCTCTGTGAGTCGTTTGAAGTTGTTTGGCAAGTATTACTAGGGTTAGGGTAAGCTGATCTTATATAGCTTATCTTTCAAATAATTACTCATACTGATAATTGAGCAAAGTCTTAATTGTACAATGTTCCTCTGGCTAATTATCAGTTCTGATAGATCTATAAATTGTATGGGATGTTATTGCCTACAATTTGTATCTTTAACAAAACATATTTGCCACAATCAGAGACTTCTGCACACATATTTTATTATGAATACCAAGTCCAAATAAGATAGTAAGCTGACAGGATTACACTATCGATGTTTCATGGGTGGACTGGCTGGATTATCAACACTATAGTCAATCTTTTTAGTTTTCTTCTGTTGAGTTGTATCATTGCATCTACAAAACCAGGGTAGCACACTGAACATTATAAAGTAATGTTCGTTCGGCACTTCGTATGCGTATTCACCGTCTTTGTGTAGTCATGACGATTGTTGGGTGTTTACGACTGTTGATTTTGTTGTATGACCGCTGTGTTTGTATGTCCGACCGTTATTTGTGGATTTTCAATCATTTTGAGTATTTACGACCGTTGTCTATGTATAGACGATGTATTTACGATCATTGTTGGTACATTAATGACGGAATGTTTTGCAACCGTTGTTTTTATTTATTGGGATATTTTTATGAACTTGATAATTCATCAATTCAAATCAAAATTAACTACACTTTAATAAATCAACAACAAAAAACTAAGTTCCATCACAACAACTGCCTTGGCAAACTGGAAAAAATTAACAGCCGTGATTACAATAGGTTGCCGGTATTAAGGTACAAAAACAGTACACTCGGTTTACATAGTAACCTATGCTACAGCCCGATATATGTACCAAGTAATAACCGTCTACAACAATACACACACGTAATACACAAGTTCCCGTTTCCACCATACAGCTCACTTGACTAGTCTTGAGTAATTCTAAAGTTCCAGTTTTAACCTTAAGTTCATGTTTCAATAATAACTGCATACACTGTATTAATTAACAGTAAACTGTGTAATGGTGTTATTCCTTCAGTTCCCTCGAGATGATAATGCAAACATACAAAGTTCAGGGCCATACATATATGTCCTGGTGAAGAATTTAGGCCACACAGTAATTTCACGTATGATAATACAGGATACTAGTGAAATAGTTCAGAGTTCCAAGATATCATCATAGCCTTAGTATAAACATGTAGAATTTACAACACAGTCGAGAGTTCCAAGTCCATGACTTTACTGGTTTAACACAGTCATCTGAAGCACTGACATTATAGAGTTGCACAGGAGGTACAACGACAACATATGCTGCCATGGGCGGTTGTGTGAAGTTCCGTGTGTCTAACTGGGACGAGTACCGGTGTACTGCTGAACAGCCTGACGAAGGTCAAGGTCCTCTACCGTGATGTAGTTATATCCACCCCATCCCTAATGCCTGTCTCTCTCAGCTACAGTACATCTTCATCCATTAACATCCTGGTCAGCCTCTCTCTGTACGCTGTCGGTACGACAAATTGCTAATGTAAACTGCCGTTATCCACACACTCCCGGTATAGCATTCCATTCGTACCACAAAACTGGTTTCCTCTCCATTTTTAGACACTTTAGTGGTTCCCTCCTTCACCATGTCACATATTGCCTTAACGGTTTCATCATTAGGTTTCTCCTCTATCATTTCTGTTTTCCCCCCCAGGTCCTTAAGGGGTATAGGTACCTTCAGAGGTTTGGTGTGCTCTTTCTCTCGCAATGCCTTAGCTCGCGTCTGTACTGCTGTGATAACAAACTCATTTTCCTTACCCTCAATTAACAATGGACTTCCGGGTTCTCTGGCTCCCTTTATGTTACCTATAATAATGTCATAAATTGGAGTCTCCATCAGCCACGCTGTACATGTTCCAGTAAAATATGGCGACTCTAAATATATCTCTGCCTGTGGTACTGTTATCTCGGACCCGTCCGCCAATCTACAACTCGATACTTTCTAGCCAGTTTTCTTTATCCAGCAAGCTCCGTCGTACCACTACTCCACTGCACCCAGGGTCCCTGAGTATAGTGACTAACTGACTACCTATGTGTCCCTTCACTGTTGGCATGGTAATTTCCACTTCCGCTACGTCCACAGAGTCCTGTTAATCCACACTGCCAACCTTAGACTGCTTTTTAGGTTTTGGACATTTAGCTGCAATGTGTCCGTTCTCATTACAAATAAAACACTTGCGAGTGTCAAACTGAAAATTCCCACTTCGCTCGGTACCTGTAGTGTTACCACGATTCCGATCATTGTGGTTCCCCGATCTATTTCTGCCCGGTTGTCCTGGTTTTGTGGCCCCTGTGTTGTGTTTCTGCATAAACGACTTTGCCAGCTGTCCTCTAGTCTCAACAAACTGATCACCAAACTTCGCCATTTCCCCCATAGTCGTTGGCTTCCTTTCTCTCAGAAATATGGCTAATTCCGGGTTACAGACCGTCATTACCTGTTCCCTTACCACCAAGTCTTTTAGTCCCTGAAAAGTTTGTGGACACTTCGCCATTTCTGTCCAACGTTGAAAGTAGTTCTCCAGTCGTGTCGTGAACTGTGAGAATATATCCTGTCCTTCGACTTTCCCATTCCGAAATCTGTTCCGGAAACCATCCTCTGTATGATCAAACCTCTGGAGTAATGCCTTCTTAAGCTTACCATAATCTAATGCGTCTTCAGATTTAAGACGTGAAAACACCCCCAAGGCTTTTCCTTTGATCATCGTGCTAAGTGCTACGGACCATTTGTCCTCTGTCCAGCCTTGTAGCCTAGCAAAAGTTTCGAAACGTCTGAGGTACGCACCCAGGTCATCTTTTCCCTCTTCAAAGGGAGGTAATTTGGGGTTATACTTCCCAAGTCCCATTCTGGATCTTCCTCCTTCAGGATCCTCATGACCCTCTGTCTGACCCTGTTCCTGCTGAAGCTTCAATAGTTCCACTGCTCTGGCATGAGCCTCCTGAGCTTCCTTATTACGTGCATGCAATAATTCTACCTCAAGCTGTTTCATCTTATGTTCCTGTGCGAGCTGTCTCTCCTCACGTTCATTTGCCCTTTCTTCGCGAGCCCTGTCCTGCTGGTCTTTGATGAACCACCAGAGTTCTTCCCCTTCCATACCTAGCTTCGCTCCTGCAGCCATCAACTTCTCAATTGGGTCCATAGCTTTTGATTACTGCTAATATTTTCAAAATCATATACATAATGGACCTTTCTCCTGATCAGGATATTATAGATGTACAAACATATTTACTTAGCCCTATGCTGATCATATAAATTGAATTTATTATGCAATAAAAAAATTAAAAAATCAACATCACACATCACAGTCATCCATTAAGTACTTAAATGATGATTACCTGAATCCTTTCTTTACCGATACACTCGACACTGGCATCCCACCGCTGCCACCAAGTTGTCACGATGCCTTCACGGTCTTGTGTATGGAAAAACTCCGAATCAGGATAACTCATCAATTCAAATTAAAATTAACTACACTTTCATAAATCAACAACAACAACAAAAAAACATCCAAACAACTGCCTTGACAAACCGGAAAAAAACAACCGTGATTACAATAGGTTGACGGTATTAAGGTACAAAAACAGTACACTCGGTTTACATAGTAACCGTATGTTACAGCCCGATATCTGTACCAAAAAATAACCGTCTACAACAATAAACACACGTAATACACAAGTTCCCGTTTCCACCATACAGCTCACTTGACTAGTCTTCAATAATTCTAAAGTTCCAGTTCTAGCCCAAAGTTCATGTTTCAATAATAACTGCATTCACTGTATTAATTAACAGTAATCACTGTGTAATGGTAAAATTCCAAATTTAGGCCACACAGTAATTTTACGTATGATAATACAGGATACTAGTGAAATAGTTTGGAGTTCCAAGATATCATCATAGCCTTAGTATAAACATGAAGAATTTACAACACAGTCTAGGATTTCAAGTCCCTGACTTTACTGATTTAACACAGTCATCTGAAGCACTGACATTATAGAGTTGCACAGGAGGTACAACGACAACATATGCTGCCATGGGCGGTTGTGTGAAGTTCCGTGTGTCTAACTGGGACGAGTACCGGTGTACTGCTGAACAGCCTGACGAAGGTCAAGGTCCTCTATCGTGATGTAGTTATATCCACCCCATCCCTAATGCCTGTCTCTCTCAGCTACAGTACATCTTCATCCATTAACATCCTGGTCAGGCGTCCCACCAGAGGCCTAGCCCATGACCGATGGTGCCCTTACGTTGCACATTAACTCGAATTTCCCCCACAATCTCACGAACACCACCTCCCTGGCTAATGTCGCCTCAGTTCTCCGTGCGGTTGACAGTTACGTCACGAGAACCCGTATGTTAGGTAATAACCGCGGGAAAGTAAAACGCTCTTATTTCTGTTTCACACAAAACTATCTTATAAATCTTGTCATACCTTGACAATGTATGTCTTTGTGTGTTGTGGATTTACGTCAGGGTTTGTCCGCCAAGAAGAACCGAGAACTGTTATTCAAACAACTACAAAGGGAGGTAAACGATAATGTGTTTATGTATGCATTTTAATAATAAAGAAAAAATTATTCTAAAACAAACGTGATTTATTTCGAAATCGTTAAAACTGAATTTGAAAATAAACAAATTAAAAACATATTCAATGTAAGAATTACTGTTCCCCGGAATGTCCAGTAGAAACGATATTTGGTTGTTATGTGACTTAGCAAAATTTCACGTTTTACCAAGCAGTCACCTGTGTTTAATATTGTTTTATTTTTTATACAGCTACTACTTCAATTCCAATAACAGTCCCTCCGCCATCAGGTAAGAACAATTATATGATTAAGCGATAGACAAAAACATAGTGTCAAGTCTTAATTCAAACTTAGAATTGATAAAACGTTTAAACAAAGGAAAGAAATACATGGGGACCATGTGAAAAATAACAAGGATAATATGAGAATATGCTCTGAAAGGGAAAGCATTTTCTGTTAATTCGACGTCACCTACCATGTAACTCGTGGCTTAAGTCCCAGTAATGCCATGTTGTCGAAGCCAGAACCACGGCTGTGACAACGAGATTACAGGGTCGACAATTTAAGTGTTTGTTATTTTATCGACAAAAAACATAGCAGAGTATAACCTGTGTGTGCTGTTGGGTTTAATGCAGACCAAACACGATAATATAATCAAAAGCATCGACCTTCGTTGTTTTTCAGTTTGTATGTTAGACATTGTTAAAAGTATTGAAATATGAATTAAAAAAAGAAATATGACTAATTAAATATGAATTAAAAACCGTTGATCAGAATCATATCCATGTTGATGACAAAAAGACCTTGTATTTATTGTATGGTATGAGCACTATATGTAAGACTACCATTGTAGCTAATAGCCTCGTTGCACGTTAAGTCATACAAGTAATGCGTAATATCAATCTTGCTTGAACTATTTAATTTCATTTCAAATCAATTTTATCTGTGAGTTTGGCACAGGCATTGCCTATTGAAGCCGATTCAAGATGGGAGGAAATGCATTTCAGATATTCATACATACAGTATGTACACAGTATGTATACAGCAGATGTAATATATGTTCAGGTATATAGCTTAAAATAAAATTCAGTTAACTAGGATATTAATATAGATTAAACACAGATTAAACATTTGATTCTCTTAACGGTGTTTGGTGATCTAAAAGAAAACAAATAAGAATAAAAAGGTCAATTAATCTGTTATACTGTTTTCTTGACTTCAAATGTTTTTCTATTGTGTACATATTTTTTAATGATAAGTTTCAGATTACTGATACAGTGTAGCGCACTGGTTAGTTATAAACAAAAACTTGATGATATTTTCAGATTGTGCCTTGTCAAAGGTTGATCTCATCATCATCCTAGACGCCTCCGGCAGTGTAGGAAAAGAAAACTACGATAAAATGCTGGCTTTCTGTAAGGATTTCTTGAGGAACGCCGAAATTGATTCCGGTAACGTACGCGTGGGTGCCTTGATCTATAGTTCCAGGGTAGAAGTTCAGTTCAATCTTAGTTCATATTCAACTAGAACGGAAGTGAACCAGGCTATCGATGACATCCCCTACATTTCCGGGGGTACCAACACGGCTGACGCACTGATGACGATGAGGAACATGTTCAACCCCAACGACGGGGATCGTGATGGTGTTCCGAACATTTGTATCATCTTAACAGACGGTGCATCCGAAATCAATTCCCAGAGAACCGTCCTGGAAGCCGACAAGGCAAGAGATGAAGACATCCACATCTACGCTATAGGTATCGGTCTGAGGGATACCAAAGAGTTAGACGGAATCGCCAACAAACCAACATCGGAGAACAGCTTCAACGTGCAGACCTTTGAAGAGCTCAATGCTCTCAGTGACCAGGTCTTCTCATCTCTCTGTCCAGGTAAGTAACGAAAAGAATGACTTAGAATTTCACAAAAATAGAACAATTTATCTACAAGTAAATATGTCCAGGTAACCGAACTATATATTTCTATACTATTACCCTTTATGTCTATACTATTACCCATGGGTCTATACTATTACCCGTATGTCTATACTATTACCCGTATGTCAATACTATCACCCAAGTGTCTATATTATTATCAGTATGTCTATAATATTACCAGTATGTCCATAGTATTACCCTTTTGTCTATACACTTATCCATATGTCTATCCTGCCCCGCGTATATTTATACCGTTCCCTGTATGAATATAGCCCGTATGTCTACAATAAAGCCCGTATGTCTTAACTATAACCCATATGTATATATTATATAACCCGTTTATCTATACTTTTACCCGTATGTCTATAGTATTACCCGTATATCCATACTATCATCCGTTTGTCTATAATTTTACCCGTATGACTATAATATTGCCCGTATGCCTTTACTATTTCCCGTATGTATATACTATAACCGATGTGTCTATAGTGTTACCCGTATGTCAATACTATAACCGGTGTGTATGTAGTATTATCCGTATGTCCACACTATTACCAGTATGACCATACTTCAACCGGTGTGTCTGTAACATTTCCCTTATGTTTATACTGGTCCCGTTTCTCTATACTGTTCCCCGTACGTCTTTACTGTTACCATTTCGCTATAAAATTACCTCTATGTCTATGCTGTCCCTCGTATATCTATACCGTTCCTTGTATGACTATAATATAACCCGTATGTCTATACAAAAACAGGTATCTCTAAACTATAACCCGTATGTCTATACAAAAACCGGTATCTCTAAACTATAACCCGTATGTCTATACTTTAACCCGTATGTCTATACTATAACCCGTATGTCTACACTATTACAAGTGTATATATAATATAACCCGCATGTTTATACTGTTCCCCGTATGTCTAGACTATTACCCGTATGACTATACTATTACCCGTATGTCTTTACTGTTCACCGTATATCTATATCGTTCCCTGTATGACTATAACCCTTGTTTTTTTACTATTACCCTATGTTTATAATATTACCCTTCTGTCTATACTATTACCCATACGTTTATACTGTTCCTCGTATGTCTATACTAGTACCCGTATGTCTTTTCTATTACCCGTTTGTCTATAATATTACCCTTGTGTCTATACTATTCCCTGTATGTCTATACTATTACTCGTATGTCCATACTATTACCCATTTGTCTACACTATTACCCGTATGTCTCTAATATTACCCATATATCTATACTATTACCCGTATGTCTATACTGTTCTCCGTATATCTATACCGTTCCCTGTATGACTATACTATAGTACGTATGTCTATACTACTACCCATATATCCGGAACTATTCATTCCTTCCCCGAACCGTGGATATATGGAACGGCCTGTCATCGAAGGTCGTAATGTCACGAACAGTCCGAGCATTTGAACATAGCCTTGACCGTCATTGGAAGAACCAACCACTTGTGTATACCACAGGGAAGCCATCGAAGTCACACAAACTAATGGTCATTGATTGAACTTTAACGAAAATATCACATTTGAACATTTAAAAATTGCGATATACAAGAGACACCCATATACGTACCAACATTTTTATTTTTGAACCACACTCATTCAATTCACAATGTTACTGTAATACAATTGAACATCTGTTATCTATGGAACTGTGCAGCTATCTGTAATGGACTCAGAAATCATGTTATCAATATGTTTAACCAACTATATGTCCTGTTGTAACTTTCATAATTGAGCTGACAGCAGAGGAAATTGTACAATTTCCTACAGTCAGATTAAATCTGTGTATCTGTGTGTGTATGTATGTCTATACAATTATCCAAAGGTCTGTAATATTACCCGTATGTCTATACTGCTTCCCATATATTTATACTGTTACCCGTATATCTATACTATTACCCGTATGTCCATGATATTACCCATATGTCTATATCATTACCCGTATTCATTATATTTTTGCCAGTGAAATATCTGATTCTATCAACTTGATAAAACTGATATCTTTCACACTGTGACAAATATCTAAAGTGATATTTTCACAGCGTGAAAATATCACTTTTTGGTATTGACCAATCATAACGGTATCTTCTATTCGCTGCATTTAAAGGCAACAATTTTTTGTTCAGATTCAAATGAAGCGACGGTAGAATAAGTTGTTGTTGTGGTAAATGCTTGGTACACACACTTAAGTATTTACATAAATATACAATTAATAACATTTTTATAAGCAATCATACCAGAAATAGCAGAAAACGTCGGAATCGCGTTGAGTATCCCATTCAAAATGGTGTGCAGTCTTGTTGTCAAGCGTGACGTCATTATAATATGGCGCAAATTATTACGCTTTTGATTCCCGCCCTTTTAAATGCATTACATTTTTAGCTCACCTGCCCGAAGGGCAAGTGAGCTTATGTTATGGTGCGGCGTCCGTCGTCCGTCCGTCCGTCCGTCCGTCCGTCCGTCCGTCCGTCCGTCCGTCTGTCCGGCGTCAATTTTTTACTTTAAACAACTTCTTCACAATAACCAAAAGGCCCAGGGTACTGATATTAGGCCTGTAGCATGTTGGGATTAAGGGCTACAAAGTTTGTTCAAATAAATGACATTGACCCACTTTCAAGGTCACTGGGGTCAAATATGTTGCAATCTTCAAACAACTTCTTCTCAATAACCGAAAGGCCAAGGGTACTGATATTTGGTCTGTAGCATGCTGGGATGAAGGGCTACCAAGTTTGTTCAAATAAATTACATTGACCCACTTTCAAGGCCACTGGGGTCAAATATGTTGCAATCTTCAAACAACTTCTTCTCAATAAATAACCAAAAGGCCCAGGGTACTTATATTGGGCATGTAGCATGTTGGGATAAAGGGCTACCAAGTGTGTTCAAATAAATGACCTTGACCCACTTTCAAGGCCACTGGGGTCAAATATGTTAAAATCTTCAAACAACTTCTTCCCAATAACCGAAAGGCCAAGGGTACTGATATTAGGCCTGTCGCATGTTGGGATTAAGGGCTACAAAGTTTGTTCAAATGAATTACCTTGACCCACTTTCAAGGTCACTGGGGTCAAATATGTTAAAATCTTCAAACAACTTCTTCCCAATAACCGAAAGGCCAAGGGAACTGATATTAGGTCTGTAGCATGCTGGGATGAAGGGCTACCAAGATTGTTCAAATGAATGACCTTGACCCACTTTCAAGGCCACTGGGGTCAAATATGTTAAAATCTTCAAACAACTTCTTCTCAATAACTAAAAAGCCCAGGGTACTGATACATGTATTGGGCCTGTAGCATGCTGGGATGAAGGGCTACCAAGTTTGTTCAAATGAATTACCTTGACCCACTTTCAAGGCCACTGGGGTCAAATATGTTGCAATCTTCAAACCACTTCTTCTCAATAACCAAAAGGCCCAGGGAACTGATATTAGGCCTGTCGCATGTTGGGATTAAGGGCTACAAACTTTGTTCAAATAAATGACCTTGACCAACTTTCAAGGTCACTGGGGTCACATATGTTGCAATCTTCAAACCACTTCTTCTCAATAACCGACAGGCCAAGGGTACTGATATTAGGTCTGTAGCATGCTGGGATGAAGGGCTACCAAGTTTGTTCAAATGAATGACCTTGCCCCACTTTCAAGGTCACTGAGGTCAAATATGTTGCAATCTTCAAACCACTTCTTCTCAATAACCAAAAGGCCCAGGGTACTGATACATGTATATCAGCTCTGTGTGTCAGGAACTGGTCAGGTAAAACTCCGGACACTCTTAAAATTGTAATTTACCTGTTCTGTTAATTTGGAGCCAAACCCATTCTTGACAGCCAAACGGTCGCTGTAATACTGTGTAACATGCATTGTGAAATTGTATAATCTTGATTATTGTGATGAGAAATTACAGATATAAACACAGTGTACATTATTGCATACAAGCCTTCCGTATTTTTGTCATTCCGTAATTTTGATCTACAAATGATACCAAATCGAACAGTTGTGAGGAGAGAAGCGCACACCGGGGCGAACGATTGCTACATCGCACAGTTGTGCGCACCATGTGTGGACGATGTGCGAACGGTGTGTGAACGATGTATGCACTGTGTGCGCACGCTATTTTTGGTGCGTTGTGCGGTACCACAACTGTACTTATATTGGGCCTGTATCATGCTGGGATGAAGGGCTACAAAGTTTGTTCAAATAAATGACATTGACCCACTTTCAAGGTCACTGGAGTCAGATGTCTTAAAATCTTCAAAAGCCTTCTTCTCAATAACCAAAAGGCCTATGTTACTGATATTAAACATGCAGCATGCTGGGATGCAGGGCTACACAAAGGGTGTTAAAATGAACGATTTTGACCAACTTTCAAGGTCACTGGGGTCCGATGTCTTAAAATCTTCAAACGCCTTCTTCTCAATAAACAAAACGCCCAGGGTACTGATATTGGGAGGAGGGAAGCGCACACCGGGGCGAACGATTGCTAAATCGCACAGTTGTGCGCACCATGTGTGGACGATGTGCGAACGGTGTGTGAACGATGTATGCACGGTGTGCGCACCCTATTTTTGGTGCGTTGTGCGGTACCACAACTGTACTTATATTGGTCCTGTATCATGCTGGGATGAAAGGCTACCAAGTTTGTTCAAATAAATGACCTTGACCATCTTTGAAGGCCAAAGGGGTCAAAAGCCTTAAAATCTTCAAACAACTTTTTCCCAATAACTAAAAGGCCCAGGGTACTGATATTGGGCCTGTTGCATGCTGGGATGAAGGGCTACAAAGTTTGTTCAAATAAATGACCTTGACCATCTTTCAAGGTCACAGGGGTCAAATGTCTTAAAATCTTCAACCAACTTCTTCTCAATAACTAAAAGGCCCAGGGTACTGATACATGTATTGGGCCTGTAGCATGCTGGAATGAAGGGCTACCAAGTTTGTTAAAATGAACGATTTTGACCAACTTTCAAGGTCAAAGGGGGCAAATGTCTTAAAATCTTCAACCAACTTCTTCTCAATAACTAAAAGGCCCAGGGTACTGATATCGGGCCTGTAGTATGCTGGGAGTAAGGGCTACCAAGTTTGTTCAAAAGAATGACCTTGACCCACTTTCAGGGTCACTGGAGTCAGATGTCTTAAAATCTTCAAAAGCCTTCTTCTCAATAACCAAAACGCCCAGGGTACTGATATTGGGCCTGTTGCATGCTGGGATGAAGGGCTACCAAGTTTCTTTAAATGTATGACCTTGACCCACTTTCAAGGTCACCGGGGTCAGATGTCTTAAAATCTTCAAACGCCTTCTTCTCAATAAACAAAACGCCCAGGGTACTGATATTGGGCCTGTTGCATGCTGGGATGAAGGGCTACAAAGTTTGTTCAAATAAATGACCTTGACCAACTTTCAAGGTCACTGGGGTCCGATGTCTTAAAATCTTCAAACGCCTTCTTCTCAATAACCAAAAGGGCCATGTTACTGATATTAAACATGTAGCATGCTGGGATGCAGGGCTACCAAGTTTGTTAAAAAAAATGACCTTGACCAACTTTCAAGATCACTGGGGTCAGATGTCTTAACATCTTCAAACGCCTTCTTCTCAATAACCAAAAGGCCCAGGGTACTTATATTGGGCCTGTAGCATGCTGGAATGAAGGGCTACCAAGTTTGTTTAAATGTATGACCTTGACCCACTTTCAAGGTCACTGGGGTCAGATGTCTTAACATCTTCAAACGCCTTCTTCTCAATAACCAAAAGGCCTATGTTACTGATATTAAACATGTAGCATGCTGGGATGCAGGGCTACACAAAGGTTGTTAAAATGAACGATTTTGACCAACTTTCAAGGTCAAAGGGGTCAAATGTCTTAAAATCTTCAAACAACTTTTTCTCAATAACTAAAAGGCCCAGGGTACTGATATCGGGCCTGTAGTATGCTGGGAGTAAGGGCTACCAAGTTTGTTCAAATGAATGACCTTGACCCACTTTCAAGGTCACTGGGGTCAGATGTCTTAAAATCTTCAAACGACTTCTTCTCAATAACCAAAAGGCCCAGGGTACTTACATTGGGCCTGTAGCATGCTGGAATGAAGGGCTACAAAGTTTGTTCAAATAAATGACCTTGACCATCTTTCAAGGTCAAAGGGGTCAAATGTCTTAAAATCTTCAAACAACTTCTTCTCAATAACTAAAAGGCCCAGGGTACTGATACATGTATTGGGCCTGTAGCATGCTGGGATGAAGGGCTACCAACCTTGTTCAAATGTTTGACCTTGACCAACTTTCAAGATTACTGGGGTCAGATGTCTTAAAATCTTCAAACGCCTTCTTCTCAATAACCAAAACGCCCAGGGTACTGATATTGGGCCTGTAGCATGCTGGGATGACGGGCTACCAAGTTTGTTCAAATGAATGACCTTGACTAGCTTCCAAGGTCACAGGGGTCAAATGTTTTAAAATCCTCAAACAACTTCTCAATAACCAAAAGGCCCAGGGTACTGAAATTAGGCCTGTAGCATGCTGGGATGGAAGACTACCAAGTTTAATCAAATGCATGACCTTGATCCACTTTCAACCTGATGTCCTTGTTCGACATTGAAGGTCACAGGCGTCATATGTTTAAATCTTTTAATAGGTTCTTATGAATCAAACACTGATATTCTGCCTGTAGCTGTATTTAAGTCCACTTTTAAGATTACAAGTATGAGATTAATACCAGGTGAGCGATGCAGGCCAATTGGGCCTCTTGTTCATGTTTTATGCTTAAAAATGTTATAAATAGAAAATTGAATGTTGTTTTCAGTAATAACAAATGTATTTCACTCGTGTGGCTAATATTTTGATATGCTAAATATACTCGTGCCATTGCCATTGATAATGTGTGCTCCTGCAACAAGACGGAACATCAGTGTAGCATTTAGAAGTGACACTGGCCTAACATACACACTTGACTCATCGAGAATTTGAAAATTTACTAAAATTTACCAGAACGACTATAATTTTTGAAATTCATATTATTAACATGTTTGCGCACTACCTTTTTTGCATTAACAGTTGTGAAATAAATCTTTAGTCTTTTGGCCCCTTACATCACTGATCAACTGGAATTCCACAGTTATGCCGATCATAAAGACAAATTCAAGGTCATAAAGGAGGCTGGTCAACCTATAAGAAATAACAACTCCTTGTGGAAGTCCACAATAGTTGGTTTTGAAAGAAGAAACGGAGGTGTCTTGGGCGATACGGACATCCTCAGATTTTCGTTATTGTGTGAAGAGATGAAACATCTCCTTTTGCTTTACTAGGAGATTAATATAAATGGTTTTCATACAATGTTTTTATATTTTTAGTGACTTTACTCTTACCATGTTTTTTCCTCTAACATGATTAAATATTAATATTGTCTTTCACCATTTTGAAAACAGTAATGATATCAATAATCCTATTATTTGAGAAGTTACTGTTTTCTAGTGCAGACATTTGAATTCATTGTACCGAAACTGTGATATTTCACATGTCATTTAGTTTTAGGAGCTGCATTGCAGAACCTTTCTGACAATGTTAAGCATATGGAACCAACTAATATGAGGCACCTGACAACGTTCTGCAAGCAACTACTTGATTACGTTTTGAACCACCCCGACTATAAGTGCTCAGATCTCGTAAGACTTTATATTCTGTTTTGAAATATTGTAAGGTAAAACTCTGACGATTTTTCACAAGGATTATGAGCCGTTTTAACTTTCAAAAATTCACCCTGTGTTCATTCTTTACTGTAATACTTTCTCATCTTAGATAAATTTTAATATAACTATAAGATGCATGCTAATTGACACCGCGATGAGAGTCCTACTGATATGTTCCAGAATGAAAAAAGCAAAAATTATATGAGGTTATAAATATCCCGTTTTATAGCTTTGTATACAAAATTGCAGAAGAGTACATTACATTTTATAGTATTTTACAATATTCTATTTGACCTTGATATATAAAACACTATTGCATGTAACAGTGTTGGAGTGTGTATGTTATTGTATTTTCATTCATATTTAGATAATGCATTAGTAATAATAGTTGGCCGAGAGGCGATGTGGTAAGCTCGCGCGCCTTTCACCAAAATGGCCGGAATTCGATATCCCGATCGGAGGTGAACAGGTATGTGGTAATTTGCCCGACCACGTGGGTTTTTTCTCCGGGGAACTCCGGTTTCTCTATCATCATTACACACCCCGCGCAAACATCCGGGCCGACTTATAGTTCATAGCTGTATACAGTAGAAGTTATTGAGAGCTTTGTTTAAACCAGTAAAAATTCCAAAATGCAGAGTTCGCTTATAAACAGGCTGATATTTTGTTTGTGTTGGTATCAAACTGTAATGATATTGTTTTAAGTAACATAGTTTGTGTTGTATCCTCGTGAACAATATATGTTTCATTAATGATACTTGCACTAACCCAGAGAAGAAAGTACCATACCATGTCAAGGTAATGTCTCTAATTCTTCATTTCATCAGTACATTTGACAAATGTTTTTGTCGATCATAATTGCAAACATGCTTGTTAAGTATGATAAAAAAAAACAGACAACCCATGGATGATATTTACCAAATTTAAGAACAAAATATCAATTTAACAAAAAAAAGCACGCCACAAGCATGTCTTTAACAAGATTGTTGGAATTATATTGCAAATCGTACGTCTAACTGCACTAAACAAACTGTTTGAAAAAGCTATTTTAGATTTCACGTCTGACTTTGATATCGGGATTACAGTTAAGCAAATAAAGTGATATTGTAAACAAACATTAGTGTGACTTCATATTTTTTTCGCTGTCTTAACAGAACAGTTTGCAGTGATATTAAATATAATTATGATTCTGACGTTAGCTGTTAATAGGACGTTAAACAAAATTAAACCAAACCAAAACTAGATTAAAAACATTATAATTTATTTGATTCTGAAATTAGGCATGTTCTATTTTATCGAATTTATTAATGCGTTCACGTACTTTCGTAAAAGGATGACTTTTGAATTATTTAAAAGATTCGTGCTCCATTCATTTTCAATGTCTCTATAATAACCATGATAGAAAACAAACTCTGTTTTAAAGAGGTTGTTTACAGAAGTGAGCACAATGCCTCCAACACAAATGTTACAAGATCCTTTATTTGGCACAGACTACGAATTTGTCCAATACACTATGCTAGATTCCAAAGTAAATTACATTTTTATCTACTATTACTACTAAGAAATGTTTTGAAATCGATACTGTAACGATATCCCTCAAACATAGCAAACATCATTGTAGCGTTTTAGAAATGAAATACATGTACACTGTTCGTTCTCCCCGCTTGGAAATGTCAATGATAGAATACATATAATCTTTATTCATTTTACAACAATTATGAACAAAGTGATTTTATTTTCTATTTATCACTTTTGCTTGCCCGGATGTTAGAGTGGAAGAGTCTTAAAGTAGGAGGAAACCAGAGTACCTGGAAAAACCAACGTGGTCAGACAGATGACCCCATACCATTTCACGTCCGATCAGGTAATTGAACCCCGTTCGTTTTGGCAAAAGGTAATTTCGCGCGCTATTCATTGCGCCACCCGACCACCTTTAAGAATAGAATCTTCATTTTTAAACATAGAGAGGGATATTAGAGGTCGAAAATCAAATAACAACAGAGATGGAGTCATTACCAGCAGGTGATCTCGATATGAACACAACGGTTTTCTGTAAGTATGGTGGTAACTTATGAAATTATTGCATGGATGCAGTACACGTTTTTTTTAATTGTAAAGATGGAAGCTATGCACATATTTGTTGTGTTCATTGATATTGGGGCTTAGTGAATGTTTTTCAGCGGTTTGGACTCGAGACAAGGGTCATTTGCACATTTTGTTTGAGGAAGGAAGCAGACGTTTTCGAAAAATAAGTTTCAGTAAATGTTTATGTTCAAAACAAAATGCACTATTTATTTTGGGGTACCTTTGAGGTAGAGCAAGTATTTAGTGATAGTATGACGAAGTACTTGTATTGATTGTAGAAAAAGGACATACACAGTGTTGATTGTATATATGGGGACATAAAAATTGTCGTTTTTAAACTTATGGAAAAAGGGACATATGTCAAATATCTGGATAACGTATACTGAAACTAAGACCATGTTTGGAAAGATCAGACAAAAGCATTGTATGGTAAAAGAATACCTCAAATCGAACGATTCATGAAACACCTTCACGGCAAGTTTGTACAACAGTTATTATGTTCTTGGGTTGGTGTAATTTGCCTATGGCAAGATAGCCAGTCAGTCAAACGACGTTTTGACGCGTTTTGAAATGTAACGTCATAATTTCATCATCTGAGTGTGACGTCATAAAAACCCAGGTCACTGAGTGCACCCAAGTGGTATAACCCAATCATGGGTGTTCCACATGAGACACACATACGCAGCGGTGGAATTTGTTGCTCTTTCTAACTGAGGGTTATACATTTTTTAGTATTTTGTACCCATCTTTAAAGCATCATAAAGTTCATCGTGAGTTTGATTTGGAGCCAGTACCTAAAAAGCATTGCGGAAAGGTAGTTTGTGGTTTCGATTTTCGTACATAAATTAATTGATGCAATGTTTGCTTCATTGGTTCGTAAAATGAATAAACATGTTTTTTTTCCTGATTTGCTCTTTTCAGTGTACTTTTCCATCTTGAACCACGTGTATTTTTTCCGAAAGAACATTGACTGTCGACAAAATAACCAAACGGTAGGCATTAAGATGCAATTAAAATATATATTAAACGACAAATGGATTAGCATCCTATTGCCACGAAGTTATGGTGTGGACAACGATATACACCAGTGCGTTACGCGCAGGGGTAGATGTATACTTTCCCGAAAAACATGTATCGTATGTGCAACGATGGATACTACACATATTATGACATGATGTTATTTAAACATTAAATTTCGCCTTTTCACATTTGATAATTAAGTGTATTATGTAGTTTACTAATTTTCACTGGAATGATAAATTAGCCCTCGTTAGGGAGGGCGAAAAGGGAGAAAATTAAACTGCAACGAAAATTGCCAGGTACACAGTACTTATTTAACACACTTAAAATGTTGTCAGTTTTAGAAAGGCATGGTATACTATTTACAAACAAAGGAGTATATGTTAATTGATTTGGTGTTAAATATAGTGAAACCTCGATATAATGTCCCTCGTTTTTTATTTGCCATCTCGTTTACCGCCAAAATTTGTAATGTCCCTTTTCTTGTTTTCTTATTAATTCCTTCATACATTTTCGTTAATCTATTGCCAAACCCGTTTAAAACACCATCATATCTCTTGGTAATTGAAGTAATTGAATGTTCCCTTTAATGAAGTAAGACATTTTGTTTTAAATTGATCAAACCACAAAATGACAATACTTTTTCTTTGAATGTGTTAATTATTTGATGAAGCTTGAGTAAAAATACATATTCATCGTAACGCATTTTAATTAAACGGGTATAATGGCATAAATATACAATAAGCGTTGATTGACTGGCAATGATGATATCACATTATCTTTAAATGAAATCAATATGTAATAAAACAATTATGGTGTTACACAGCTATCATACTTTGTCTCCGGCACACATACACAAGTGCACGTATACACAACATACTTGGAGGCACGTTCTTGCATGCCCTAAGTTGTTAGTAGGAGGCTAAACCCTATAAGTAAAATTTCAAAACAATATCATACTACTGTACATAGTTTACACATACGATGCGGAAAATATATAAAATGTTGATTTCATTAACGAGACACCTAAATGACATTTTGTTACTGTAGAGACACTTAAAGATATATATTGTAATAATTAGAATATATATATATATATTTGTTTTAGCCCCAGTTACTGGAACTTCAGGATAATCTTATCAGATTGTCAAAACTTAATCTGAAACTACAGAATATCAGCAAAACGTTTGAACTCAACATGACATCCCTGTCAATAACGGTAGGAGACGGAGGAGCGTTACAAGAAGAGTATACAACAGCATATGGCAGGGTCATACTAGAAAACATCGAGATCTTGAGACAGAACCTTGCCAGCCAGAAACTGATGATTATGGTAGGTAACAATGGAGAATTGATGCAGAGGCAGATTTGAAATTGATTATTGTATTTATTTTTCTTTGTCAGTGCAATGAAAACCTGAAACAGGAATATATCACATATATATATCGTTTATACGAGTACTTACAAGTAATTAGAATAGAAAGACAACGTATTTTAACATTCTGTGGCTAATTTCGAAAATAGTATTTGACATATACTTATGTAATGCTTTCCAAAATTGAATACTACAAAACTGCATTGGTTAACATGATTTAGGTTCATCTATACTTTTAAGTTTTTAAGAATTGTTTTTCTAATGCTAATCGTGGAAGCATGACTATGGCAAACATTTAACATGTTTAGGACGGTTACATAAGAAGTTGTCCTTGTAAAGGATGGTGACAAGCGTTCCAGGCAGACTATAAGGACAATATGTACACTTTCTAGCCGACTAATTTTTTTTTTTTTTTATTTAATACAGTAAATTTGACTGGTTACGAAGGCTTCGCATATTGTTTTTATTTCACTTTCAAGTAAATCGACAACAGGAAAATGCGGGTTTACGGTCCTCTTTGTGATGCCATTTCTCATAAACCAATTGTCTAATGAAATTGAAATTTCATAATTGTGTACTTCATTTACTCCAAGTTACGAATATATCAACTAATTTTATGTCCCAGATGGGGCCGGAAATGACCCTTAACGCCCATAGTCCATTATATACCACACCGATCCTTTATACCCACTTAATCCTGGAATCATGACACTACAGACCGTTCTTCATCAGCCGCTTCCCTCAAATATTGTTAACAATATGACCGACAAAGGAAGCCTCACTACTTTTTCGTTACATATTATGCAGTGTGCCCATGATGAAAACCTGGGCATTAAACGCTTACACACAACTGTGCAATAGTTACCCAAAGTTGTGGTTGTGTAGGTATCGCAGTTGATATATAATTAGGAATAGCACATGGAAAAATATTACTTAAATGTATTTTTTTTGTTAACCTATGTTTATATGATAAACACTTTATAAAGCGGGAATAAACATGCATATTTCCAACATTGATTTCAAACTACCTTAAACTCTATGTGCGTGCATGACTTTCATCAGTTCGGTACCTGTACACAGAGACCAATACAGTGTAAACAAAGCAACTCTACATGTTACTATTTTACAGTCATTGTGAAATCATTTTAATTATGTTTAACCTATATTGAACAATTCGTCGAAATGCAGAGCATTTTGTTCGGAAACCAAATACGTTCGTTGTACTATACTAAACAAAAAAAAGAAACGCACAATCAAATTATGCAATCAATAGCCTATGATATTTTGGGAAAATTTGTACATATATCAAAATGAAGGGACAAGTCTACTCTTTACAATACTGTAGAAGAAAAGTTTGTGTGACGTCGACCGTGTCATCAGTGGTTACTCAAATTGGGATACCCGCGAAAAACAAAATGACACTTCAGTACCTGGTGTTGGCACCTTTTGCACGAATCCCTGCACGGATTATCCTATGCAATGAATTCATGAGAACATGTATTCGCCTTAAGGGAATGTTGTTCCATTCTTGTGTTAATGCTGCGATCAACTGGGCGCGGTTAGTTAGGGGGAGGAGGGGGGGTGACGTTTCCTAATACGCCTGTCCAGCTCATCCCACAGATGCTCAATGGGAGACATGTCGGGGGTATATGGGGGCCATTCCAGAGGATGTACGTTGTTTGCCGTGGGAAAATCACGACAGACTCTGGCAACATGCGGTCGAGCATTGTCTTGATGGAAAATTAGGTTATTACGTCGGAGAAGTTGAAGGGCATGTGGTTGGAGGATCTGGTTTCTGTATCGAACGGCATTGAGGTTTTGATCCAGGACCACTAAGGGGGATTTTACTCCATGGGAGATGCCTCCCCAAACCATTACAGAAGCCCCACCGAATCTATCGCGTTCAACCACGCATGCGTCGGCGAAACGCTCACCGCGTGCGATATACCCTTTTTATTCCGTCTGGGCGATACAGACAGAATCTAGACTCGTCGGTGAACATCACACGCCTTCGTCGACGCATCCCTAACCTATTCGGGCCATGTCTGTGCATCCAGTCAAGACGCACTTGTCGCCTCCGTGGTGTCAGAGGTGGCCCGACATAAGGTCGGCGCGCAATTATTCTCCCGGCACGCAAGCGGTTCCTGGCAGTTTGAGGACTAATGATTCTGCCATGAGTACCTAAGGTATGCGACGCACTCTCTACAGCAGTCTTGAATCTGTTGCACAAGTGCGACAATCGAATCACACTGTCTTGTCGTGCGGTCGTTACACGCGGACGACCGCTCCTGGGACGATCGGAAACTAACCCAGTAGCACGGAAACGTGTACAGAGACGGTTAATTGTACACGGGCCAGCAGCAAACTGCCGTGCGACAGCAGATTGGCTATGACCATCCATCAACATCGCAATTGCTCTACCCCTTTGAATTTTCGTTAAGCGTGGCATCTCAGACCGCTCCTGGGACGATCGGAAACTAACCCAGTAGCACGGAAACGTGTACAGAGACGGTTAATTGTATACGGGTCAACATTAAACTGCCGTGCGACAACAGTTTGGCTATGACCATCCATCAACATCGCAATTGCTCTACCCCTCTGAATTTTCGTTAAGCGTGGCATCTCAGACAATGGCGAAATCAAAATGCCAACGTAGAAAATTAATTTGGCTGAACTTAGAGTATTCGTTGAGATTACTTGTTTGAAAAACCCCGACTTGGCCTGACCACGCCGCGTAATTTGGACTAAAGAAGCTCACAAAGTCACACAATGACATCGTCACGCTTGGCTGATTTTAGGGTAGATTGTTGAGAAGGGAGATCGTTCTTGATGTAATACAAAATATTCCATTATTTCCTTACAGCTAAGGTGTACTACAGGTGGAGGACTTTGCGCGTTTCTTTTTTTGTTCAGTATATATTCCACATGAGCCTTCGAGATATTTTCATTCCGTAATACTGATCAAACCATCTTCCCAAATCGCACATACGTGGGTTTCATTTTCCCATTGTAAGCACGATGTGATCACGAAGTGCCTACTGTTTTGGTACATTGCGGTCACATAACTGTAACATCCATACCTCCACAACCCTGGCTTCGAATATCACGACTTGCGTGATAGATGTTGACTGCTGACAGAAAAAATTGCTATGAAGTTGAAGGTTGATAATGACCCAACCAAGTTTTGTGGCCGCTATCATGACTTAATAGGCGTTTCACCAAGTCGTGAAAAGACCTATTTCTTTCGGTTTTCTTATTATTCCTCTGCTCTGAGTTTGTGCCACCTTGCAGCAGATGTGTTTACAGTCTTTGAAGTATGATGTAGATAATAGACAGACGGGGGTCTTCTCGTTTCCCTGAAAAAAAAGATAGAGGAAGAAAGAGGTAAACCAATTATAGTCTGTTCCACACTAACTCAACAGGTCACACAGGTATGATCACTTACCTGTGTGATATGAAGTTTTTTGATCAAGGTTACATATCAAAATGTAACGTTATTTGTTGGTAAATATATCAAATTATGATTTAATGTTTGGGTTTAAAATTATATAACAATTCATAGACAATCAATCGACTTTGCATTCATGTAAAAAATTGGACATCATTTAATAAAATAGAACAATTAGAAGCATCTCTCAAAGTTAAGAATTAATCAATGCATTCACACATGGTGCATTCATTACTAAATTGTATTTACATATATTTTGTCATAATATTTCAATACAAATAGAGAGCCATCGCTTCATATAAGTGCACGTCTAGAAGTCAAATATTGCAATATATTGCATATGCATAGCAAATTCATAACATAGATGTATCTTTGGCACCCTTCTGATTCCATGCCTCTGCTGCTGTAAAGGTCCTAGTTTGTACAGTCAAGCGACTTTGTCAGATTTTGCCTTTAGCTCTGTTTCTCCAAAAGTATAAGTGCCGTACCAATTGAATACAAATTGCTTCAGATGCAGAATATGACTATAATTTCTTGGTTCTGTATCTTTTTCTTTTATGTGATATCTTACTAAATATCAGCTTTCAGATGCCAACCCTTACTTAACCTTACTTAAAGAGTTGACCACAGGTGAAAACAAAGGTGCATTACAGGTTAATAATGTCAATACTATTTATAAAAAAGCAAAAATGGCTAATACAAATTATCACTGTCGGGTCAAAGGTCACTAATGTTACTACTATTTTTGCTTTTTAATGATTTGAAGGATTATTTCACAAGTCGAAAGGGATTTTATCACAATTAATATAATGTCATTAATATCCCCTATAATGAATAATTTTCTTTTATCGTTTTGAAAAGCCAACAATAAATTACCAATCGCTTCATACTGATGTTATGTTAAGCACATTTCATCCATTATAGGTATTTATGTTTTCCTGAACTGCCTACCAATGTTTTGATAACTGTTGACTTGATCCTAAATCCAATAAAGCTACCATGTCCTCATTTTGAATTTTTCTTACTTGCAATTATTCATTAACGAATGATGCCATCAGTTTTACCTTTATATTGATCAGCAATCAAAAAGTTTTTCTCAGGACACAATTTCGTTTCAAAGGAAAAAAATCGGTTTTTGGTAAAGGGTCAAAGTTCAATTCGCTGATTTTGGTAACATTATTTGAAAAGCTTGTTTTTGAAATTTGTCGAACTATAGAGTATTAATATTTGATCTGCAGGATATTAAGATGGTTTGCTTTCAGGTTTCAGATTCACCTTGATTCACTTTCAAGGTCAGAAAGGTCAAATGTGTAAAAATTTTAAACCTGAATAATTTGGAAAATGAGTAAAGGCATTGACAAGTTAAAGGTCACATAATTGATAAAAGAACTGTATCTCAAGTTATACTAGGTCTATAATCTTGATATTTGTTCAGTAATACGTTCATGTGATTGGCTATCAAGTTTTAAGATATAATTGAACTTGATCAATTTCAAAGGTCTCAATTGTCAAACATGTCAAAACATTTTAACGACCTCTCCTAAAAAAGGCAGAGGCCTACGTCAATGCTATTTGGTAAGGAACATTATGAAACAAAGGGTTTAGTATGGTTTGAATAAATGACCTTGATCTACATCGAATATGACTATAATTGTGACTGCTAAATCGATCTTTAATCTTTTACAGATATGGCATTGTGTCATTACCTTCATTACTGTAATTTGTATTAAACAAATCATTCCAAGCTACTTCCAGTTCTATGGTTAAGATTATCCCTTTTTTCTCTCATATAGGTAAAGACCATCAGGATAAAAAAAATGTTGTGATCAAAGACCAAATTAGTCGTAATTGTTAGTTCTTTGTGTGATTAGAAAGTGGAGGTTTTTTATAGTCCCCCACCGGTTCCCGGGAGGTATAGGTTTGCACTCCGTCTGTCCATCCTTCCTTCCGTCCTTCCGTCCGAGAAGTTTGTCCGGGATATATCGTCTATTTTATTTCACCTGGAGTAACCAGATTTGGTGCACAAGGACATCTTAGGATGGCAGAGGGCAGAGTGCAAGAAGCAGGTCAATGTGACCTCAATTTGACCTATGCTTTGACCTTAACTTTTGAAAATGTTTGTCAGGAGCATATTATCTGTACTATTTCACCTGGAGTAACCAAATTTGGTATACAACGACATCTTGAGATGGCGGAGTGCAGTGTGCAAGATATAGGTAACTTTGACCTATGACTTGACCTTTGACCTTTACTTTTGAAAAGTTTGTCCGGGGCATATCTTCTATACTATTACACATCAAGTATCCAGATTTTGTGTACAAGGACATCTTTGGATGGCAAAGTGAAGAGTGCAAGAATTATGAGGTTCCTGTAACCTATGACTTGACCTTTTACCTTTACTTTTGAAAAAAGAATTGTCCTGGCTATACCTTCTATTCTATTTCACCTGGAGTAACTAGATTTGGTGTACAAGAACATCTTTGGAAGGCGGAGTGCAAGAAGTATGTTTGCTGTTTGTTTGATTTAAAAATCATTACCGGTGGCGGACTATGGATTGCCTTGCAATAGTTTGCCTTGTTTAATATGCTGTGACGGGTGCCCTCGGCATGGTATTTTAGTGAGATAGCACTATAAAGTCGGCATCAGATCCGCAATATCACAAGAAGGCAATCACAACAACATACCCTGTCTCCGGCGTACACATATACTTGGAGGCACGTCCTTAAATGACCTTAACTGTTGATATTACGTTAAAGCTGTACAAAAAACAAACAAATCTTGATTAACTTATACATATAATTTATTACAGGTTATATCGTACAAAGAGAATCCGTTCTACTGCTCACAAACACCTGATCACATCAATATCCCCGTCATAACAACAGTTGCTTACGACGATGACGGAAGAAATCTGTCAGATCCTAACTTCTTAATGGGGTTTCCTGTTTCATCTAATCTCGACGCTGCCGACAGCTCTTTAGACATGACATTCAACGGGACACACTTTATGGCAGCTTTCCCCGGAGGGTTTTTCAACAATGATTCTGCTTTGGTATCTGCTGACATCTCGATGATGAAATCCTGTCAGATTTATGGCAAATATGGAACTACGTCACCGACTTATAAAGACTTTGATTTCTATCTTCAAACGAATGGATTGATTTCAGTTACAAAATATCGGCCATACAACTTCTTGTTCTCATTTATAGAAGGAATTGTACAGTTGCCAATAACCCAAACACCAGTCATTATCATAGCCAAATGTCAAGGTAGGTGACACATTTGCGTCAGAAACTGGTCCTCATAATAGTCATCACCACTAAATGACTATCTTCGGAGAAGATCGCATAACGTCATACATATTTTGAACAAGGATATAACACCATTTTCACAATTATCACGATTTAAGGGTGGTAACGTTTCACCTAATTTTAGAATGCTAACACCGAAGCAAAATGGCTATACAACGTAAACAGTACTCTTCAATAAGTCATTTCGTCCGATTTAAACTCGTCACTTGTTCAGGATAAGGTAATATTGAGCCCTTGCTTTACCCTTTTTGAGTTTGAATAATGATTTTCTGAAACAAATAATCAACGATACCCGCCCTATAAATCAAGGTAGATAACTTCCCATTAGCAAACATTTCGTTTTCCCTCATAAGGAATGTCAATAGCAATGTCAAGTGCATTGAAATGTCACAATATCGATGATGATATCTGCTAATTGTTAAGAGATACTTATCATAACACAATATTATGTTCTTCAGGGTTTATTGTGATAAAAATAACCCTGAAAAACATAGTGTGATAAAATATCAATGGTCTACATGTATGTACTACTATCATATTTATAAAGGTTCTGATATCACCCGTTTGCAAACAAAATATTTTACTATAACGAGCATATGTTCATCTTCATTTATTTTGTTTTATAGCGGGGGAAAATACAAAACAAGGAGGCGTTCCAAATATGCAAATTCGCAAAGTTTTATCTCAAGTAATGGACAGACAGGCGAGTTGTTGGAAATCAAGCAAGAACCTTCAGGTATATAACAAACCGTTAATCAATTGTTCTTGAATGCATTGTGTAATACACGTGATGTGTTATCATACTAGATTTTGGGTATGTACAAATTCTGCCTGAAGAATTTACGTAGTTGATATCCTTCACTTTTAATCGGAATTAAGTTTTGGTATCCAATGCATGATCTCAAGAGGCGACAAAAGACTCCCTGCAATATACTCCCTTTGAGTCATTAATTATATCATAAATTCTATAAATAACAACCGCCTGTCTTTTGTCTCCTGTTACCGATTGGTTTGATCTGCACGTGTTCCTTTTTTAGTCTAAGAGAGTGTTAGAAAACAATCTATGACTGTCAAATGCTTCCGGTATAATCCGACCTTAACTAGGAAAAATTGAAACAATAACCAAATCAAACCAAACGTAATGTGCAGTATTATCACAGGAGAGCCTGTTGTTTGTTGCAGCTGGCTGTGGGGAGCAAATCCGAGATTACTTTAAAGTCATCCTTCTTCGGTACATTCTCAGCGAGCATAAAGTTGATACAACCAGATGTGATAGATTTCCAGGCGGTCTTTCTGAATTTCTCCGAAAAGCTGAAAGACACACCGTATGTCTTGGCAACAATATATGCAGTGCTTATCGTCCTTGTCATCGCAACCCCAATACTGCGTAAACAGGATTGCAACGACTATGTTCTGGTACATAATTATATGTTTAATAGTTATTGTCAATATAATGGTATAATTTTTGTCGCATCTATGAGTGACGATTCTTTTCATAAAACTAGGAAAGGATGCTGGATTTATGCACTTTTTTAAAACGTAATGCTATGTGTTTGTTCACAGTGGTCATATGAGCGATTGATTGAAAACAAACCCGATTCGACCTTCGATTATTATATCTGTGTATTCACTGGAGTCAGGTCAAAGAGGCAAATGGAGGCATTGGTTTATATCAATATCATCGGAACCAGAGGCGAGACCGGGGCACGGCTATTGGCTGGAAACAACAGAAAGGTATTGAATATGCGGTTGATTCTAGGAAAACGACTGTTTGCTCAAGAATAATAAAACCGTTGTCCTCGTTCCCCTTAAGGCCTCATATTTAAAAGTGTATAGAATTAGGATTCTATACATTCTTCAATGTAATATTTTTGTATTACATGTAGTAAAATAGTTTGTCTTTGGTCTCAATTGAGCTAAGGACGGTGATAATCAAATTTTTAAATATCTTTTGTCATTCAAATTATTGATTGCTCCGTTAGTTGACCCGTTTGATGACTAATGAAAAAGATCTGGGGAGTCCTTTTATTTTTGTTCTCTGACAAAAGTTTATTTTGACAACTTCACGTTGTGAAGGAGTGTTAGATATCGGTTTTTCATTTGGAAACTTTTTACAATGGTATGTCCTTTTTGATGAAAGCATGTCCATATTAAACTGAACAAATTACTCTTGAACAATTTTAATCTCCTCCTCGCGAAATGAAGATAACATTGAACTTGTTTTCTTGTTTACTGCCTTCTTCTTCCAGTCATTGTCAAGATGTAAGAGTAGGGAGATTAGAAATATATGCCCTCAAAGGTGAAGCATTCGAAATGACACATGAAAAAAATGTTAGGTCTTTAAAATAGTGATGTAGAAAATGTAAAATGAATTCCTTCGATTCACAGATAAATGCAGTTAACATTTCGGGGATTGCAACTAACGAAGCACTATGCAATTTTGATTTTTTTTTTAATGAAACCTGCGATTAAGATATTGGTTTTGCTTTGCCTGAAAACACAACGGTAGTGATCTTTCTTATATCACGACGTAGTACTGCACACTATAAAATGACGTTTTTCGTATAATTTCAGAATTTTAGCAACGGAACCTTGTGTAATTTCTTTTTGAAATCTGATATTTCCCTTGGAAATATTAAAACCGTCAAGATTTGGCTTGGAGGAAATATCAAATCGCAATCATGGTACTTGAGCAGAATTATCATAATCGACGGAGAGACGAGAAATGCGTAAGTATAATGAACTGGCAGTTGTAAGTTTGGTATCATCAGTTACAATTGTAACGGTAGCATACCCCCTTCTTCTAAATGACTCAACTTTTTAATAATATAAACAAGGTACAAAACTGTAATGCTATTAATTACAAAGCAGAAGGCTCTCATTAATTATTGTGATTATTTCCTTCAAAAATAAATTCATTGTTAATGACTGGCGAGATGACACCAAACGTCTGAGCTTGTCCGATTGTACATAGCACTTGTCTGAATTAAATGGAGGTATGCGTAAGAGATTACTGAAATTCTTATTTCCTTAGGTACATGTTGTATCATTTATCAATACATTCTACTTAGGATTCAGCTGAAATGCAACAAATGGCTGTCACTTGAAAAAGGCACAGGTCGGTCCTGGCGAACATTACGAGCCGGAAAGAAAACTGACAACGCGAGCAGCCTTTCAGAACTCAGTACACGGAATTTATTTGACGATCATCTGTGGTTTTCACTGCTATTCCGTCCAAGGTACAGCATATTTACCAGAGTACAGAGGCTGTGGAGCCTAGTATCACTATTGTTCCTTTCAATGGTGGCCTCAGCAATGTTTTATGATACACCAGACGATACTATTCCTTTTTTAAACGCGGGAAACTTCGAACTTGGGTATAAGGAAATATACACTGGGTTGATGTCCAGTATCATAACGGTTGTCCCATCTTTGATTATAACCTTCGCGTTCAGCAGAAGAAAAGTTCTTGGGGAGAAACGTTTGAACATCTATAATAATGGTGACACTGTTGGTTCCTCTGGAAGTCTACCCTGGTGGTCAATATTCATAGCATACACATTACTGTTGCTATGCATCATTTCTGGTTCATTTTTCACACTTTTGTACTCGTTGGAATGGGGACCTTCTCTCACTGTCAAATGGATGTCTTCGTTTTTTCTTGGATCAACACAAAGTGCCATCATAATCGACCCTGCAAAGGTAAGGGGATTTATGTTTAGATTTTGCAACAAAATGTTTACAACAAATCGCTTCATTTTAAGATTATTTATTCTTGAAAATGTATTTTTGAACTAATACTTTTTCAGTAGAACCTGAACTATCGAAATGCGCAACAGGGGAATATGTGATTTGAATTTGCAAGCGCGATTCTTAAACAAATTATATATGTTAATTGTAGTATGTAATGCTGATTATTATGCCCCTCAAACGAAGTGGGAGTACAGTTGTGTGACGGCACAACGCACCAACAATACCGTGCGCACACCGTGCATACATCGTTCACACACCGTCCGCACATCGTCCACACATGGTGCGCACAACTGTGCGATTTAACAATCGTTCGCCCCGTTGTGCGCTTTTCTCCGCACAACTGTGCGATTTGGTGCAATTTGTTGATCAATATTACGGAATGCAAAATATACGGAAGGATCGTATGCAATAATGTACACTGTATATATTACTGTAATTTCTCATCAAAATGATTAAGGTTATGTACAATTTTACAATGCGTGTTACACAGTGTTAAAGTGACCGTTAGACTGTCAAGAATGGGTTTAGCTTCTAGGTAACAGAACAGGTAAATAACAATTTGATGAGCGACCGGAGTTTTACCTGGCCTGTCCCTGACACATAGAGCTAATGTGTGATACTATACGACCGTTATGAAAACACAACTGGACGTTAGTATATGTTATTTGCATTCGTTTTGGTCTAAAGCCCCTTTTCACCTAGTTTTCACACCTTGGCGAGCTACGTAAGTGCCCCGGGCGGGGGATAACTACGGTCTCGGTACAGGTACAAAGTGACCATGTTTGTATTGCCGAGACTGTGTTGTAATTTTACATGGGTCGATTTAGGTTGTTTAAAAAACACCGAAAACACAATTTCTAAATTTAAGAAAATATAGATAAGCTTATAGATGTAGCTAGAATATAAAAACATATATAAAATCAAGTTTATATGTTTAAACACGAAACCGTATATATTTTTAAGGCATTCCTCAATTTACACCAACCAAGATTATTATCGCACAACATTCGCCCATCGTCCGCACAAATGTGCGCAAGCAACGATCGTCCAGTTTTGTATCGTTCGCACGTCGTGCACACATCGTTCACACACCGTGGACACATCGTGCGCACACCGCACAACGTGTTACGTTGTGCGATCCCACAACTGTACAATTTTGTTTACTCCGTTTCTTATTATTATCTAATCCCCCAAACGACTTGGGGGACATATTGTGTTTACTCCGTTTCTTATTATTATCAAATGCCCAAAACGACATGGGGGACTGATTGGTTTTATTCCGTTGTTTCTTCTTCTTCTTCTTCTTCTTCTTCTTCTTCTTCTTCTTCATCTTCTTCTTCTTCTTCTTCTTCTTCTACTACTACTTCTTCTTCTGCTTTTACTTCATCTTCTCCATCTTCTTCCTCTCCTTCTTATTCTTCTTCTCCTTCTCCTTCTTCTGACGCCGTAAAAGTTTCCGACACAATCCCCAAAACTATTGGCCAGAACTTTATGAAACCTAGAAATTTAGATATTGTTTTATTTTTATGAAAATCGATATATAGGGGTATAAGGGGGCTGAAAATTCAACCGCATAGTTTACGTTGTTATATCAACCACACAGAGGATTGTGATTGGTCGCGATTTAGAAATTGTTTTATGCTCAAATTTAGTATGTACATTGTTGGTGTATAATATGGTACTGCAATCCTTTTCTTTTGCTTTTCTTTTTGGCAGTTTTGGGGAGTTCTGTAATGGTCCCCCATTACCATTACTACTTGATTTTAATGTTTTACTTTTTTATTTATACGCGGAAATTAGCCTTTAGTGTAGTGATACTGTAAACCCGCGCTTTGTAAGTTTGAATAAAAGAGAGTGTTGTGTACGAGGCACGTGATATGTTTTAAACCTGTTTTCCTTGGTCAAATGTCTTGTCTATTTTTACTGTTGTCATTGTCCAAGTTAATTTTTGGTGCGTTGTGGTTAGTTTCGAACAGCGCAGTCAAAGGCTAGACGTGTTTCGAGCAACAGTTTGAGAAATTGGTATTGAAAAATCTGGATTTCAAATGAAATAGAATACTGTTCAGATACATACATGTAATGCCTCTATGTTATTTGTATGAAAATGCGATTGTGTGAAACCCCTTTTCATGTAGAAGAGGGTATATTAATTATTCGGCTATTCCGATAATATTCTCATTAAACGTACCATTGGAGATGTAGGAAATTTATATTAATAACCAAGCCGGATATACTATACTTCCCCTGCTACGTCAAAGCTGGATTTGCCAATTCCTCCACAAATCGACAAACCAATCAATATGTTGTGATGTAAAACTCGAACGGATCTGTTGTTATAAGCAAATCACTATATTAAAAAATTGGAAGCGAAATACCGTCAAATTCAGATATTTATCAAAGTATATTTCTTTAACCAAATTTCAGTGTTGCTGATTGACCATGTGTCCAAATAGCAGCATCTATCTGGTTTCTAGTTAGTCGACATGATATTAAAATTCATTATCAAAACACTTTTCGAGCTCAATGATAATATCATAAAAATTAGTTTTATTTTTATCTTCTTATATACGTTAGTCCATAAATGGTAAACGAAGGTAATTTCGTTTACATTTCACCATCAGAGTTGATAAGTTTTTAACACAATAAAAAACAGACATATAGCTAACTGTTCTGGCTATTCATTTCGTCGTACTATTTCAGGCAATCATACTCGCAGTCCTTCTAGTTTGTCTCTGTTCAGAGAAGAACAAGCGAAGTGATTTTTACCTTCCACCTACCTCTGTAGTAGACAAACAACAAGAGTTCGCCGGTCAAGGTAAGTAAAAACATATTTTATGGCGATGTATAAATAAACGCGATTCAACATTTTCATTTCTCGGGAAAATATTTCTTTATCATTTAAGCAAAGATATCAACGACACTGTTCTGTTATCGTAAATAGTAGATGTGTACCTCGTCAACACGACTGAACGTCCGGAACGATATAAAGTTTTGACTTGAGCAAATGTTTATGCATATCACTAATCAATTGAATATAGAAATGTTTTGTGATTCATAGCGTTCTGAAACAAATATGTTTTAAAGGACACTGTAACAGACGAGTAGCAGACTGTCCGTGTGATGAACCAGAAACCAGAGCCCAGAAAAAGCGTCGTTACACACTACACATGGATCGGAAACTAAACAGATTACTGAGGAGATTCGTGTTTGGGGTTTTATATGCTTGCATGGTTTTGCTCATTGGTACACAGCAGAAGGTTTCCGAAGTGTATGGGCAAAACAAGCACTTTAAAAACGTTTTGAAACCTACACAAGAGGTACACTAACTGTATCCACATCTATTATATTTTTTTGTAATATTTTATGTTTTGATCTCAAAATTAATTTGAATATTTTAGTATCCAATGAGTTAAAACTTGAAATACTAATTACAAAATACAGGTTAAAAAGATACAATTAATTTATGAAGAAATATGATAAAGTTTAAAACAAGTACTTTTAATCACAACAATAATAAGTGGTCTCAAAAAACTCCCACATATTTACATATTGTACTTTCTTCAACATTGTGACAATAGCTAAGCATTTATCTATGATTTCTGATGCAGGTGGAAAAAATGGAAGATGTCTGGCAATACCTGAACAAAGTAGTATTGCAACGTTTGTACCCTTCGGAGTTTTACAATGGTGAAATAAAATCATTGAATGAGCTGAGATTTATTGGAGACTACTATAAAATGGGGCCCATACGCCTTCGCCAAGTTCGAGTAACGGGTAGGGATGACAACAACAAAATATAAGTTAATATGGAGAAAAAACATTTTTATCTTAAACACGTGTCACGTGACGTAGATAAGTACAAATGTTAGGAAACAAACAGCATATTTATTGTGGTGAAATACAACGTATATAAACACGGGTGACAGGTAACGTAAACATCCATGGGTGACAGGTAACGTAAAAAATACAGATGACAGGTAACGTAGAAAGACACGGTTGTAGGGTAACGTAGATGAACACGAGTGAAAGGTAAAGTAGATATAATCGCGTGTTAGGAAATGTTAATAAACACGGCTGTCTGGGTAAAGTAGATACCTACATATGACAAGTAGCCTAGACCACACGGATGTCAGGTAATGTAGATAAACACGGATGGAAGGTAACGTAGATAAACACGAACGCCAGCTGACGTAAAGAAACACAGTGGTCAGATAACGAAGATAACACTGGTGTCAGGTAACGAAGATATAATCTGTTGACAGGTTATATAGACCACACGGGTGCCAAGTAATGTAAATCAACACCAATGACAGGTAATGTAAATCAACACCAATGACAGGTAACGAAGATTAACATGAATTACAGGTAACGAAGATAAACAGGAACGTCAGAAACTCAAATGTTTGTATTGGCTCGCCCATTATCATTTAACCTTTGATAGGACCCAACGCCACTCGACCTCTGTTCTGACTCAATGGCACTCGACCTCTATTCTGACTCAACGCCACTCGACCTCTATTCTGACTCAATGGCACTCGACCTCTATTCTGACCCAACGCCACTCGACCTCTATTCTGACTCAATGGCACTTGATCTTCATTCAGATTTAATGACACTCGACCGCTTTTGAAGCTACGTTGCACTCGACCCCTGTTTGAATTCAATGTCACTCGATTCTTATTCTGACTTACTCATTATATTGACTCCTAAATGATATCCGATCTTTTAAACACAATCATTAATAATGACACTATTTTGGACTTTGTCAATAACACAGAACACATAATTCATTTATATTTTGACACATGGCCACTGTTCTGACTCAACGCTTAAATTGATTTGCTCATTAACAGTTGCCCTTGTTCTGACTCTGTTCCTTGACGCTTTGATTGACTTGCTCATTGAAACCCTCTTTTCTTTTTACTTGGTCACTGACACACGACGCTTCGTTTGACTCACTAAATAATACCCGACACTTCATTTGACTCTCTTATTGATACTCAACACTTTGTTTTATTCCCTCAATGATAATCGACGCTTCATTTGACTCATTAATTTATACTCGACACTTCGTTTGACTCTCTTAATGAAACTCTAAGCTTTGTTTGACTCATTTGATGATACTCGACGCTTTGTTTGATTCACTTGATGATACTCGACACTTTGTTTGACTCACTTGATGATACTGGACAGCTCTTCAGGTTCAGTGCTGTCATAGTCAAAACTCTATCATTTCTAAACAAAGATTTTTTTAACGACACATATTACTTTTTCAAATTGAAGGCACTTGTACCACTCCATCATTGATTAGGAAACACGGCATAGCTTGTATTCCTGACTACGATACGGATACCGAAGATACTAATGACTACTCCGAAGGTGTGGAAATAAAAATAAAAATGTATTTCACTATATACCTTATGTTGTCTGTGCTGTTTCGCAAAGATGTTTTTTTTTCGCGTTGGTTCTTCAAAATAAAGGACAAGTATTAATGCACTTTTTCAGCATTGTTTTACCTGAATAACGCAAAACTAACAGCAACATATGTTTCAAAATTGTATACTGTGGCTTCACATGACACTGTTATTACATGCCTCTTTAAAAGCCAATTGGCCTAGTGAATTTACATTGCGGCCATGACGTCGCGTTTGTACCCTTACAACCGCACGGCAACATCGATGGCGGCATCATAACTGTTTAGTTCTATCAAATTTACACAAATGGTAGGATTTTATAATAATTAATCTTAGACTCCTATTCCTTGATCAAAATTAAGTTCCAAGTTAGTTGGTTGGTTAATGGTTGTTCCTCACTGTCCATCGCTGTCCTCACTGTCCATCGCCATTGAAAAGTATTTGAATGTGCCGTTCTTGGATTAATATCTGTCGTTTCGTACAGGTGATTGTGCTATCACTCCTTTATCTATTATATAATATTACGCAATTGAGTATTTCCAATTTGTAATAATGACATTAATTTTGTATTCAATTATTGTAATTGTTTACCTTATTGATTTTAGAACTTGATACGTTCCCGATATTCGAGACGAATTTTAAAGTTATATTTTGTGGGAATGCAAATCTAAGGATTATTTTGTTGTAGGATTTGTTGTTGACGATGTCTTAAAGACAAAGTTGAGTTCTAATGAATGATTGTACAGTTTCATATCATAAATAGTGGGATCAAATGTTATAAATATCTCGATGACATTGCTAATTGTACTTTATTCATAATTACAAATATGTTGCTGCAGGTTGGATCACAGCGAATATGTCTGCTTCATTGAATGACTACACATCGTCGTATCGATACCATCACAACCTCAAAGAAACGCCCACTTACACTGGACATTTCGGAACATATGGTGTCGGTGGCTATCTCGTTGATTTGGATGTTTTGCCCATTAAGACCATACATATTGTTAATAGATTGCGAAGGAATGTTTGGCTTGATGAACAAACACGTGCCTTTTTCATTGAAGCATGCCTCGTTAACAGAAACAACATGATTTTTACTCATATTCAAGTCGTATTCGAATTCCCAAGCACAGGGGGAATATTCACAGACACAACCGTTGTTTCATCCAATCTCTATCCGTACACAAACACGTTTGACTACATCATTCTGTTCCTTCAGATATTGTTTTCATTGATCATCTTGGTGCGGTTCGTGTTGGTGGTTGCAAAGATTATAAAAACACAAGGTCACTCCCTTTTAACAGTGAGTCAAGCAATCGAAATTGTTCATCTAGGAGTCTCCGTGGCTGCTGTTGTTTGCCTTGTCCTCAGATTCACCAGCACAATAGCCTTTCTTAACACTCTCAGACAGGAAATGGGTAAGTGATACTATAATTGTCATCTTTGAAGATATCTGTAACAAGAAGTATACGTCTGGTATGTTTGAATCTATGTAGATATATAAATATAGCTTCTTATAACTGTAATAGAAATAAAATAAAAAAAACAGATATGTAATGACGTAACATTTGGATATTTCTTGCATTAAGGACAGATCAATATTATTGAATATCCATATTCGAAGTGTTTTGAAATAAATGTAGAAAACAGTAGAAGAGGAATAGTGCCTATAACGTCATTTATAACGTTACATATTGACAACTTTAAGCCGCGAAAGACCAAAACAGATAAATCTTTTCTTCAAATGTCATTTCATGTGAAGCGTTTTGGATTAGTTTCAGCTATAAAGATATATATCTTTTGAAATAACCTCTCACTAGGATACGAAGTATAAGTCCTTTCAATTATCTTTGACAGGTTTCTACACATCCTTTGGGTATGTCTTTCAATGGGATGGATATTTCTCTTTATCTTTGGGTATGGTTACGTTCCTTGCTATCCTGGACCTGCTGAAACATCTGCAATTTAATTACCAGATCTTCTTGACGTACAAGACGATCACAGCGTTTCGCAGAGAGCTTTTTCATTTTTCAATAGCCCTATCAGTTCTTATTGTTGGTTTCGCATCTTTGATTAATCTGATATATGGTTCCACGGAAAGGGGTTTCAGAAGCATTATATCCGCAATACTGACTCTGTTTCGTATGACAATCGGAATGATCAAATTCCGCAATGACATAGATGTGCCAGCACTAGATATATTTGTCATGTTTGCAATATACGCGTTAGTCGCTACGCTTGTATTTGTTAATTTTTTAACAAGTTCGCTGAATTATCACATCACACACATTAAGCAGTTGATTAGAGACGGGAAGACACCGTTTGACTGGTATCTTAGTCGACACTTCTGGAATCGTCTGACAGGTTTATTCACCGTATGTGGTGTTGCAAGACCACGCAATAGCAGAAAGAAAGGTTTGTTGAGCTTTCGAGCATATTTAGCTTCATGATTTAAGTTTCATTTATGATCTCGTTAATATGTAATTATAATTTTTAGTATCTTGATTTGTCTGTTCTCAGTTGGAAATGTATTATTGATATTCACAGCTTATAAGAAGTATAAGATCTATAAAGTTCTTTGCGATAACAAATTGTTACCGTCTTGTTGAGTTATTGATATCACAAAGAATCCCTTCTACCAGTTATAATGATACACTATTTATTTATTTTCAATTCAGATCATCTACACGATATTGACCTACACCAGGTAATAGAAAGCTGCCTTTTTCGTTTTCTTTTTTTCGCCTTTTTTGTACACGTGTTCAATAATCCTTTGCCGTAATAAATTTATACCTGGAGAAAAACCTCCGAACTGTCGCCAGTAACAGACGATGTTATTGATATTTTTAAGATTTGAATTGAAAACCTCAGTAGAATGTATATACTTTGATTAATAGCTTATTCACTCAAGTGATAGTATATAACAGCGATAACAAAAAAGGTATTGATATTATATTATAGGTAAAGCTTAAACGATCCTAAAAGCTGCAGGATAAAGTGTGAATAGTTAACAAAGAATACATTTTCTTCTTTCATAATTTGGTACATTATTTTAGAATGTAAATTAATAATTATGTGCAAATATTTCTTTCATATTTGCTCTGTATTAAATGTTGTGTGTATACCAATTACATCATAACCGATGTTTTGTCGTCTCCACTTTCGCCATTATTGTCGTTGGGCATCGATTTTGGGCCGTTTTTTTCTGTTGTACGTTTGCGTTATATGCTTATTGTTTTTATTTTAAATGGAAGAGCGAGAATAAGTTCGACCAATTCCTGTCAACCGTAATGCTAATGTTCCGAGACGACGACAATGAAAGGAGGGAAAAAGAAAACCTATGTCTTATATTGGTAAACCTGAGACGTGGATGTCGACGTAGGGCTACACCAAATGGAATCCAATACAGGTATAAGCTGTTCACTAACAATCAAGAAATGTTGTTTATTCTTATTTCTACAACTTCATAAGAGAGCTGATGAAACTAAATATGAATATATATATAAAAAAAAAAATCCGAGACGTATAAATATTTTTTTCCGAGAAATTTTCGCTGCAGGTAAATTTTCGACCATTTTAGCCCTCCGTAATGAGGGCAAATACATTACTACAGCAAGATATTTTGTAAATAGCATAATGCATATAGCAATTCAATGTGAAGAGCGAATTTACCACTAAGTGAATATTTATTTCATAGGTGAAGGGGGAAGGTTTGACTGGGCGAAACTTTCCTGGTATACAGTACTTTCTGTAAGGTATAAGAGTCATAGCAAACTCGTCTAATTTATCAATTATATACATAAATATATATTATATAAAAACTACGTGCATAAGAGTGTGACAGTTCCCAGGGTCACCCCTCGGATATCACTGTCACCCAGGGCGAAGCCGAGTGTGACAGTGATAACCTCGGGGTGACTCTAGGCACTGTCACACTCTAATGCATGTAGTATTTATTTTATTATACAGAAAGTCAATAAGCTGTGGATAATTCTCACATCAAATCACCACGAAAAACCCTATGGTCCTCTGCTTTTGAAATAAAGATACGTTAGACTTACTGCACAATTTACGCAATTCCGAGAATGCCTGTGTTTATCTAGCAGACGGCATGTTACAAATTTACCAAATCAAAGAAGCGCTTGAAAAACTCTCTCATGTTAGTGTTAAAACGTCGTATTGATCACCGGCGAGTAATACACAGTAGCGACATGGAATGCATGTGGGCCTAAAGGCGCTGTGAATCGCAATGACAAAAATGGATATAATACGAACGAGAACAGTTATGCTTCATTTATTGAAGTGGTTGAAAAAAAAGGCAAAGCTATAACAGATTATGCCCGTTTGTTAAGTCAGTGCCTCTATAAAATGAGCATGTTTCTCTTTCCCGAACATCTTATTTTACAGATATTCTAACGACTGGGCTGAGGCAGATGACATGTTAGTCGTTGAGTTCCTAGTTGAAGTGGTGAGCTGTAGAATTGATGTGGACTGCTACACGATATCTGAGGCCGATAATCAGGGATTGATTCCATACGGAAATTATACTGACCCACTCAGTATGTTCTTCAGCATCAACTTTCCTAACAGACAACATGCACGAGCATTGTCTCCGGTAAGCACACAATCATCATATCTTCAGCTGATATAGTAAAATTTGAGGAAACATTAAACGTTTACTAACACAAAACTTGAGAAAAGAGTCAATACTGTATACCAGATTTTTTTTGCAAAGTCAAACTTTCATTCTTTGCCGGTAACCCTTCAAAATAATCTCTATATCTAACATGTTGTTTACAATGTACTTATGTTCGCTGTGATGATTAACCCGCCTTCATCAAAGTGGACGAAAAAGGCGAAAATTTAACTGCAGCGAAAATTTCCCCAGTATACAATAATAATTTGTGCGACTCTTTAAACGATTAACGTGTATCGAACAAACATAGCGAAAACGTCAAGTTTTGCTTTTCCTGGTTAAAGTCATAATTTGCACGAAGTTGACTAGCTTTAAATAGATAATTCGCTACCTCTGCTTTATTTCCCGACAACTATTGTTAAACTTTCAATAAATACTTGTTATTGTTTGATTTTCCGTGACCTTTTTCTTTAGGTACTTAACCTAGCGTTTAGCAAAATAACTTCATATTAACCGTTATGACTTAGAAAGGAAATTGAATTTTCAAGAAAAATGCAAGAAAATAGAATTAATGTTGTGAGAGGAGTCCGTCACGTGAACACGTATATTGATCGATTGTCTGATAACAACATGAGGTTTCTCTTGGAGCTTCGCTTACTTGTTCATTGAATCAGCTTCCATCAGGGCTTAATCGTTATAAATATAGGCTGAAAATAACTGGTTAAGTGATTATATATGGTGTTTCATTAAATGCTGAAATGACCTTGTTTTTGATTTTTCAATTTTTAGCTTTTACACGTACTTAAATGTTTGTGTATGCGATGATATATTGGTTTTATATCTAATCTGAAAGCAACGTAGGTCATTGTTGTGAACGAAGAATTGGATGAAAGTGATATGACGGTATCCTTTAGTTCTCTGAAAACGTTATTAGCTCACCTTGGTCCTTCGGACCAAGGTGAGCTTATGCCATACCGTGGCGTCGGTCGTCCGTCAGTTCGTCAACAATTTCTTTAAACGACTTCTTCTTCGTAACCATTGATTGGAATTTAATTAAAATTTGACTGGAAGCATCTCTAGGTGGTGATGATTCAAAAATATGCAAATGGTGGGGCTGACCCCCCAGGAGACTGAGGGGCGGGGCCAAAAGGGAGTAATTTGGCTATATTGCTTTAAGCGACTTCTTCTCTGGAACTAAGAGATGGATATCAGCCATATTTGACTGGAAGCATCCCTAGGTGGTGGTGATTCAAAATTGTACAAATGGCGGGCTGACCCCCCAGGGGGCTGAGGGTGTGGCCAAAAGGGGGCAAATCGGCTATATTGCTATAATGACTTCTTCTGTAGAACCATGCCATGGATATCGATCATATTTGGTCGGAAGCATTCATGGTAGGCAGGTTTTAAAAATTGTACAAATGGTCGTGCTGACCCCCCGGGCTAAGGGGTGGGGCAAAAGAAAATGTATTTCTTGGAAATGGTTGAGGTCCCCACCGTATAACCATATATACAATTGCTGAGCATAAAGAGAAGATTGCACATTTGCTTCCAGGATGGTTCTAGGGTCTGGACCCACCTTTGTAGTCATAGTTCCTGGGTCATAACTTTGAAACGGTTGAGATCCCCACCCCAGAACTATATATACAAATGCTGGGCATAAAGAGACGAATGAAGTCATGATCTTAGAATAGACCCTTGGGTCTGACCGAACCCCTAGAAACCTAGTTTCTTAGTCACAGCTTGGAAACAGTTGAGATCCCCAACCTATAACCATATATCCAATTGCTGAGTATAAAGAGATGAATGCGCATATGTTTCCAGCATGGCCTTGGGGTCTGTCTCACCCTTGGAGACTTAACCCCTGGGTCATAACTTTGAAATGGTTAAGATCCCCACCCCAAAACTATATATACAATTGTTGGGCATAAATAGACGAATGTAGTCATGTATTAGAATTGAGTCTAGGGTCTGCCCCACCCTTGCAGACTTAACCTCTAGGTCATAACTTTGAAACAGTTGAGATCCCCACCCAAAAACTTTAAATCCAAATACTGGGCAAAAAGAGACGAATGCAGTTATGATATTATAATTGATACTGCGGTCTGGCAACAACCCTAGGGACCCAGTTTCTGAGTCACAGCTTGGAAACAGTTGAGTCCCCACCCCATAACCATATATAAAATTGCTAGGCATGAAAAATCTAATACAGATATGCTACAAGGATTAAATTGGCATTGGGGTCTGGCATATTCCCTTGGATCTCATTTGGAGAATATTTTGTCATGATTGCTAAGATATCCAGGTGAGCGATACAGGCCCTCTGGGCCTCTTGTATATTTTCATTTATTTTTATATCTTTTATGATGCATAAGACAGACCAATCGATAAAAATGTTTCTACAGGACAATATTTATGTTTATATTTTTCAAGTGCTATGTAACTATCAAAGTGCCATCCAGCCACCTGTTTCGCCGACCGACATTTCTCATCACACATAGTGGTAACTCTGGTGATTGGCGACAACATACCGCCCAACAGGCCATGGCATGGGAAGGGGAGGTAACTACAATAAAATGAAGACAGTATCTATAATCACCATACAACCGTTTATAAAACTGATACAATATAGTTTCCTTAGTTACAAGTTGCTTTACCAGAGATATTTTACTCAATTATAGACAAAACAACAACAAAACCAAGAAAAAATAAACAAAACTATAAATAATCTGCAACACTCAGTTATCATCTTTAATTTAATTTTATAGTTCTAGTTAAACTGCTCCAACGGGTTCCGTCAACTTTTATTGTTTCCGTGTATGGTACATAAAAAAATGATAATACAGAATCAATTGACTTGTGAGCTTTCCATCTCAGCTTCTATTTTCTTCTTTTCAATGAAAAATAATGCAAACGTCCTTACATTTGAGTCCCTAATACTTCTAAAACATTTATGTATGTTAACACATTTAGATGGTAATGCTTTGTTCCAGGTATATCTATCCGCTTCCATTCCTTATTGTCCACGGTACATTCTGGCTGTAGCATCCGACCTTTGGCCTGGTATTGCACCTGCCATCCAACAAAACAATGCTTTTGAACATGTTCTTTCTAAAACCGAAGATGTATTTTATCTCCCAGGATTGCACAAGAAAATAGTACTCATGTTTCCGGAGGAGTCTGTCTCAGTGAACACCGTCATCCAGATATTGGTAATGTAACGTTAATTGCATATGATTGCATTAATGAACATTGATAAAACTCATATAGTCATATATATTTTGAAAACGATTTTGCTAGGCTTTATTTACAGTTTTCATAAAAATTGTAATTTTGTTTTGTTATTAAAGCAATCAAATTACTTAAATGAACATTTTGTTAAAGAACTTATTTCTTATCTGACCTTTCAATCATTGCAATAATTAAAATTTGTGTGGACCTTTTTACACCTTAAGATTAAACGTCATCATGAAATCTATGGGAATTAATCACTTGAGAAGAAATTGTGAAAGCGTATTGTATATTTCTAAACATTTTCTTTAGGTTGGTAAGTATGGATTATGAATGATTCTTTTTACACAACTAATAAGAGTTTCTATGTGACGTTTGCATGACTAGTACGGTATGTACACTGACACCTTCTTCAGACAAATGGCCAGTGAAGCGTATAAAATGTGNATTTCGATTCGGCTACGCTGTAAGCGTATGTACAATAGTTGTTATATATGCACCGAAATTACTCGATTCAGATACGCATTGTTTAATACGTATTGTATTGTATCTGTTATATTGAAAAGAACATAAACTTATGCAAACCTAAGTGAATAGTTGCTACTCTTTTCGTTAAAAGTTTTGCATCAGCACTGAAATGATCGTTTTTTTAAATCATAAAGAGTAACTGAAAATGCATACTGGCATACAAGTTGTGCCGTCGATATACCTCTACTGGCTCTTCCGTATTAGAATGAAAAAACTAATAATACAAGAAGTAAAGATTTAGCTCTTGTTTCCTCCATATAAAGATCCCCCGCTTGCAAGCATGCGGATCAACAAGAGTAATTAATATAAGTTAAAATAACTTGTTTTACAATTCCTGTAAAATATAAATGTTTATACTTAAAGTACTGTTTTTAGGACAGGTTTTGTAACTTCATTTCGCTGTAATCCGTTTCTTTTGACGCATAGTTATTGCTCTTCCACATACGAAAACAACGTTGACTTCAATTGCGATACATTTAGTAAAACCCATTTTGATGAGTGATGTTTTGATGGAAATTATAATCGTGTTGGTGCCAGGATTCCCGAATATCTCCCTGATCAGAATAGCATGTCCATCCGTTAAATAATCCACGGTGTTATATACTGTTCTTGCTGTAGATTAGTTCACTTGCACCCTCAAAACGGAATAAATGTATACAGAGACATTATAAAGGTAATAT
>NW_018407404.1:4340-61649 GCF_002113885.1 Mizuhopecten yessoensis | reverse complement strand
TGGCCAGGGGTGACGTATCGGGACCAATCACAGTGCAGTATATTGGGAAGAAAGTATTCATTCAACCGCCAGCAGGTGATGAGCGTAAACTCCTATTGAACAATTGTATACGTGACTTGTTATTATTATTGATACATTGTTAATTCCAAACGGTGTTTCGAACTTTTGTATTTTGAATTATCAAAAGTACTTACCAAAGACTCAACATCAAATCTAGTCTCGTTCAACCAGACACTTGTCTGCGCAAGCTACGCCGAACAGAGAGTCTGGTCAAACCCAGTGCTATCGTTTTGTGAAGTCATAATGCGGCTTACCAGAATTCTGATATATTATTCCATTGGTCAAAGGTAGACACACCCTTTTCAACTTTTGAAGTCATGAAATTTGAGTGGTGCGAAATTGTATATTTTGATTGTAAAAAACTTACCTGTACATGCATTCCTGAAGTATCAGTGTTTTCACTATTATCGCGTAAATGTAAGAAAATGCTCTGGAGATTTGATACATGTTCTTACATTTTTCTCGATAATAGTGAATACACGAATACTTCAGGAATGCATGTACAAGCAATAGTTTTCATTAATTTATTTATTCTTGAGACTACATCATATCAAATTGTGTTTACAGATCAGAAACCGGAAATCAAGATTTTGACAAAGCAAGGGGATCTGGACTGGAGAGAAGGAGTCGCCGGTAAAAGAATGTCCGACAAAGACTTAAGCGTCCAGATCGATTGTCTACCGAAAGGGTAAGTTATATAAAATAAAGTAGCTTCTGTAATTGACAGAAAGAATTGTGTATCAAATGTTTTCTTCACGTTAACATATTGGAATCAGAAAATGCGTTAGAAGGAATATGAGTGTTTTCATATGTGTTTATGAGACTGTATTGTTTAGGTTCTAAATAAGGTTTCAGTTATAATAAATGTTTTACCATATACATGGATTTGTGCTATTTGTTTTGTCATGAGTGATACTGCTAAGTTTGATAAAAGTTCAACTTGAACATTTACATATCAACACGCACGCGGCATATCCGAACGACACACTACTCAACTGCCTATAACACATACTACAATTGTTCCTTCCAGTTACAAAAATTCTCAGGAAACACGCTTTTATTACATCTGATTATATGTTATTGGAATTATTGAACTGTAATACTTACCTGGTTATAGTGTGTAGTATACGATACAAAAGACAATCATCTCACTATTTCTATATCATTTTATTTGTCGACTCTCAAACAATATTCGCTCTTGGACCTCCGCGCCCTAGGACCAATAAAGAGGTTTCTGGTTGATACGGAGTAGAAAATTGGGTGCTGAACATATTCCATGGATACTCATATTGTACGAACATGTATCTTCAGAACTTACCCTTTTGTATGCGTGCGCATTAAATCATGTTTCACTAAACGTGTAAGTTTAATAATATGGATAATTGATTATTTTCATGAGTCATAAACTCGCGATTGAGTGGCATACACATTAATGCGAAAAAAGAGTCTGCGCAGATTGACATGTAATCTCAATGCATAAATTAACGAGTGACTTTCTAAGAGCATCATGTTCGAATTATTCAGAAAATATCAGTCATGAGTCTGCCTTTTTGAGATCGGGTATACTATTTCAATTGATGAATTAATACTATTATACGTGAATTTTTATTTGGGGAAAATATGCAACTGTTGAGAGTTTGTTCATTTCAGTGTGAAAACATCAATCGCACCGTATGAATCAAATTACGCACTTGTAAGTATTACTTAAAACGGCAAACATAATAGTTAAACAATAAACATATGATCCTTTTTAAATCAACGCATAATGCATATGAAGTTATGTTTTATATTCTTCAAATATATTAAATACAGGTCCTTTTAATGTCCAAACAAGGATACTTTTATCATTCCATTTATTTTTTGTTACACGTGATTAGTAACTAAGTGAAATACTTAATCTGGAAACCATATAATAATGTCTGCAATAGAGATCTTTGTAAATCACAATAAACAAAGGTTATAAAACTATCAATCTTTTAAACATATATAATATTAACTTTAAGGTTACATAATTTATGCTATTTTGTTCGTTTTATCATTGTAGTCGTTCAGAGGGAGAAACCGGCGTCTTGGTAAGAATGACGATTTTTATCTTGGATAATGCTACCGATGATATATATATTTATTATTATACAATCTAAATCCATTATCAGATTCAGTTATATTATCTATATGATATAATCTTTTTAAGAAAAGGTGTATACGTGTTACAGGCACTTGCATAATATTTTTCTAATTTTAAGCAATACCGATTCTTTAAAATACTATTTTGTAGATCACGAGAAGGAAACGCTTTTGGGGATATACCAGAAGAGGATTCAATCAAAATATTGGCGAATGATTGGACGATCTCTCGGATTTACACAAGATGTTCTGTCAGAAATAGAACGCAGGAAACCAAGATCACTCGAGGAAAAGGCTTGTATCGTCTTAGGACGATGGCTGAAGAGAAATACAGAGAAGAGTCTGTTCCAGATACGGGATACATGGATGTGACTGTGTGTAGGACATTCTCGATCATAGTATCGATCGGTTTAAACTAACCATGCTACTTGTTATATGTCGTACATGCTAGATTGTACATGCTTATAGTATAAATAATATTTTTATATATTTTGATTTTGCCGTTTATAGTGATATATCTGACTAAATATTAACTGGACCTTTGTAGCTTCATGTAGAATTAAACTATGACATACATACACTAATTGTATATCGTACGTTTTCATTGCCATGGAGATTTATGTATCTGTGGACAACTGTATTCGTTTGGTGAGCATCCTTTCATATATTCATGCCTCATTCATTTCACATCTTTTTTTTTCATCTTAACAGGAATGTATTGTGTTATTCATCGCGCTGGCATGGTTTGCAGTTCCGAAACATTAATGATGTTTGTTGAAAGGCTATTTTCAGTCGGATCAGTAGATTCACCATGCGTTTTACCGAAAGCGTCTTGCAAATGAGATTAAGACATGTTCAATTAATCAATGAATAATAGCAAGTGACAATTTCTGAGCAACATATATTTAGCTTAAACCAGTACCGAAGAAGTAGTATTATCGATGAGTAATTTCTATGCACGATAGACGGTTAAAAGAGGTAAAACTATAGCAAAATATCAAAGTTAATGTTGCACAGAGCAAGCGCGGAACCATTATCTGCAATTGTTAGTAAAGTTCAATCATACATGTGGGATATAAGCAAAACGCAGGATCTGCGCATTTTCCAAGAGTCCTTTCGCTACAATATTGTAAAGTTATTGTATTTGTTGCTGCAGCATAACTTTCTGATGCGTATCACTTGTGTGTTACACGTAACTTATATCTAATATTTAACTCATCTAATACAATTTTTGTGTAATCAATGCAAGTTCTAGCTGACTACAGTATTTAGTAGATAATTATAAACATAGCTGTGCAGTAGATGTAAGTTAAAGTGCGTCGTCAGGATAAACATAAAGGTATCATTTTAGTATTAAATCTACAACCTTATTTGAATTTCAATTTTTGTATGAATAAGCAAAATCAAAGATACCTTTATTACAAAATATCTGATAATGACTGGGATAAAAAAAAATGTCTATGATAATTTTCAGTATCATTCATGACATAAACCTGATTTGTTTTTCTCCGGAGAACCTCAAAAGAATACCGTGCAAGTCGATAGATGATGTATTCATTTTAATTTTTAAGCATGTTGGAATTTATAGATAATTTTTCTTTTTTTGCCGCTTCAAATATGCTATTTTATGAGTTATATCAACATATATTTCAGAAACGTATCTCAATTAGTTTTCTGTTGAATCTTTTGCCTTTAGCACAAACAAAAATAGATATGATGTTTCAATACAAACCGACTGTGAGGACATGTTTGTAAATGTGACTGTAAAATAAACCATTCGACCCGTTATAACTATTTTTGAGAATGGTTAAGTCGAGTTTATAAAGCATAAATCTACTATATCATAACTGTCAGGTTTGCGTTTGGATCGAATCTGAGGAGACAGACATTTTGAAATCTATCCTTTTATTGTGAGGGTAGAAGTAGAGACTTCCTCATTCTCATTCGTGCATGTAGTCCTTGCAGACATGCTGCCGTGTGGGTTAGGACAGAATACTTTTCTAGAAATGATTCATACTTACTCATATGATTGCAAAATTTGTATTGCTGCATTCATTGTGCATCTGTAAATAAATATTAGTTAAATGTGCGCATTGTCATTTTTTTCTTTTTGCTTTCAAATAAAAAAAATCACATCTTAAGTCGTACCAATGTTAAACTCTTGACATCTAAATGACAGGGTGAATCAAACATACCTTTCATACTTTCTCCCTTTGAGTTTATCGTTTCTGCATCAATCATTGTTACAGCACGACCAATTGCTTATAGGGACCGCGGAACCAAATGATTTTCCATAGACGATAGTGTTAACGTTTACCACTGTCCTGGTTAAATGGGGTTATCCACACTGGTTTACCTGACCTCATTTTGAAGAATAGCATCTCACACAACTGTAAAAAAAATATTTCAAAATTCTGCCAATTTGAACTTTTTTTATATGGGGGCTGCCATCTTGTATTGAATTCGGCACTAAAAATCGAACAAAATTTACAGCAAATTACACACTTAATAAACTCACCCAGACAAAACCAGACTTGAATTTTTTTTTTAATTTTTTTATACATATTAAATCTATATATATTGCTCAACCCACACATAAAACTTTTGAAACTTCTGCCACCTTAATATCCAACCAGCAGGCCCCGAGGCATTCACCTTTCTATTAAATCTTCTGCCCAAAAGGGAAAAACCCACAATCTATTTTTGAATTGGTTCCGTGGTCCCTATAAGAACGGTTTGGACTTTGCGATATGTAGAACGTCGATCGTGTAGATTAGATGTCAATTTGATTTTCGATTGATCAATTTTCTCTCTAGTGGGTTTTTCTTCACTTGCAATGAAATTGGATTTCTCTTGACAACATTGATAGTAGGTCATTTTGCACGAAAAAATCATATTTCTAAAACGCTTGGTTTGTCGGCAATGCTTTTCGGAATCGCGGCAATCGTTTGTTCTTTGGCATATTTCGGATCTACTTCTTCAAATAGGCAACTGAAACTTCTGACAAAATCATCATCTTCTGACAAAGAAGTTTTGAAATTAGCATTGTCAAACTTGTCAATGTTTCATGAGCAATCCAAACAGTTTTTCAATAGAAATATAACCGGAACAATCAACGTATCGGACACATGCGCAGCCGAAGTCTCTACGGAAAATGGTAGAGTTGGAGCAGCGACCGGATTTACTACGACCGCGTTTACCATCATGTCCATAGGGTTGATTATACAAGTAATGACAAAAGGCCCGAGAGTGTCCCTGTCTTCTGTTTATATAGATGATACTGACGTGAAAACTAACACAGCAATGTATGTAGGTAAGCAGTGCGAATAACAGTTACATAGCTACCGAACAGCAAAATGGACGATTCCAAATATTTGAGTGCTTTTTTAACCAAAATGGTAGTCGTAATTTCCATCATGTTCCTTGTGACTTCATGGTTTGGATAAATCAAATAGTTAACCTCTCGATGCAGATGTTTTTTAAAAAAGGTTTTACATATCAAACCATAGAAGTGAACAGGGCTAAGTCTGGCCTTTTTATGTAGTGTATATAACATTAACATACAGTACGCGTGAAGTTGTCCATCAAGATAAAAGAAAAAAAATGTAGCTGTCTTATGTTTGTTATTCAACAATAGAAAAATGTTTTGTTATATAATGTGTTTTCTCTAAATGATCATTTCATGTCAATCAAACTACATACTAGCTTGACTGGCTGCATATCATTGGTGAAATGGAAAGTTTGAGTACGAAAATCATTCTTTGAATTTTTGCTTTAGTAATGTAAACGTCCTTACAACGCCCCTTGTCGTATGAAGATAGCTTTTGAAATAATTAGAAATATATAAATGACAATGAAGGCGAAATAGAAGAAGAAATATAAGAGAAAGAACATTTCAAATAATATACCAAAATAGTTATAGACATGTGATATTGATAGAGTGACAAGATAGATGTATTTTCTGATAATCGTTCACTATATATATATAACAAAGACTATGCGTTTGCCACCAAACCAGCATGGTAACCATTCATCTTCATTAGAACAGCATAGGTTCATATAGCACACCCAGTAAACACTTTTATTTATGATGTTTTAACGGCAAGTACGATATGTACTGTTTGCCCTTCATCAGACAAACGACCGGTAGAGCAGAGGTTAAATAATGTGTAGAATATTGATGATAACCGATCGATTTGGCCACGCCTCACTTTGTTGTTATATACATATCCGACAATCTCCTCGGGTTACAGTAATACCATCGGAGTGAAAGGTACTTTCACACTCTAATGAATGAAGTATTTCTTTTATGAAACCGAAACATACATGTAAAAGACATAGCGGCTCATTTGTGCTGTCACTATTTTGCGCTGTCACATACTGCCACGCATTGCTATTGCGTTGGGAAGCAACCTTCCATTGACTCAATGTAAAGGCGAATGTGATATTGTGAAATTAATAGTTTGTCTCGACTAATCAGATAAGAGGATTTTAACAAGAGGTCAAATTTAATTTACTCTCTTTAAATTGTTTTCTTGATTCAGCCGTATGGGTTATATAATATACAATAGTATACAACATTTGATATAGCGCCCTATCTAGCTAACATAAGCCACTTTAAAGCGCTTTACAGTACATAGATATACAATTTACAGGCGCTAACTACTAGTCGTATGCCACCTGGCTAATATCTCCCTATGTGTGTGTGCCTGTGTGTGTGCTGGAGATGTATTGTGTTCTGTTTGTAGTGGGACCGTGCTTCCAATGGTATCATTTATTGTGCCACCTCATAATCATATTATTGAATTATTTTGTGTTGATTGGCCGTTCGGAATCCAATGACTAACTAACATCACAATCGTATAACAAAGCGTATGTGATAAAGCGTGTGCATCTATGTTTTCTGAGTAAAGACAAAAATCTAAAATTAAGACGATCGGTACTCAATTATAAGAAAATATCATAACCTTTCCATGCAGTGTGGTGGTCGCTTATGGACTGAATGTTTTATTTTGAAATACTATAGGAACGATAAGTGTATTTTGAATATATTGTTTCTCGGGTATTGCTGATCTACTGATACTATATTTAGACTCTTGATTGCAATCCAACATACTGGTTGTAGGTCGGGCCCCTTAGAAATGATTCTGACTGTCCATGTAGCCGCCTTTTTTACTTGTAGAGGGTTTAGAAACAATAATTGAAACTTGTTATATAGAATAAACGTCATTGCCTTCATCAAATAATAGATTCAGATTTGAAAGAAACAATTGTAAATGTAGCAACTTGGAACGCGCTTTTACTCAATATTGTCAATAAGAAGTATATGCAAATTAATTAACTTGACCTTCACTAAATGACATAAGGGTTAAAACTTTAACAATAAGACAGACAACTGACAGGATTTCTTTATTCTCATCATTTTACAAACAATCAGTATTGCATTGTTAGCATAAACATGTTTATATAGCAAAACATCAGGCCAAAGTGTCTCACCTGAGTTGTTACATAGTTATTTTTCGCTAGAGACATGAAGCGGAAATAATCATGTAAACAAAGAAATTTACATTATTTGTCCTGTCACATAAAGATGAAGAGAAATAAATATACGAATCAGAGTTCTTTAATAAATACCTAAAATACCTCAGGGGGATAAAGGTTATATAACTCCTACATAAGTGTAATTAGTTACCTCAGGGGGATAAAGGTTCTATAACTCCTACATAAGCGTATTTCCTTGCGGAATTAGTAAAACTTTCATATAGGACAGGGGCTGATTGTGTAATTTGTAAATTGTGCCGTACAGCAACAGACAACATAGCAAAGCACTTCCTTATACAAAGTCCATCTTTATTTAGCTTTTAGAGAATGTTGTAAATACGCTAAAGGTTATTGATTATGTTAAATTTGATTTATTTGGAGAAGACGATCAGTACCTGTTTCTCTTAGGTAGTGGTGATGGAAATAGATGATGATGAATGGGAGAACTGCATCCTCGGAGTAGCACGCTGTGTAGAGCACATTCTTTCTGAAGTCAACAGATTTCTTGAGAAGTGAATCGAAATTTCTGAGAGGTCAGTTGTACTGACCAATGTAGTATGTAAATGATCTGTAATGCTGATAACATAACAATATGACATTTATATACCATGTTTTCTATAATTGTACGAGTTAATTATTGTAACAGTTCACTCATGTAAGACATGTAATCTCTGTATGGAGGAAATAAACAATCTGTCTGTCTGTCTGCCTCAGGGATATAAAGGTTATATAACTCATAAATACCTGTACTATCTTACCTCAGGGGAAGAAAGGTTCTAAAACTCCTACATAAGCGTACTAACTTCCCTCAGGGGGATAAAGGTTATATAACCCCTACATAAGTGTACTAACTTACCTCAGGGGGATAAAGGTTCTATAACTCCTTCATAAGTGTACTAACTTACCTCAGGGAGATAAGGTTCTATTACACCTTCATAAGTGTACTAACTTACCTCAGGGGGATAAAGGTTATATAACTCCTACATAAGCGTACTAAACTGCTAGTCTGTAAGTACAGGTCACCTTATGTTACTGAGTACCGTTAAATGATACAATAAGTTTCCATATTTAAAACAATTGGTACAAAATTATTAGCTAAAACGTTTACTTAGTTAGATATCATTTTGGACTGTCAAAAATATTTCCTCGTTTTTCTGTTTGGAGTAAATATCATTACCCCATAGAAGTGTTTTTTCAATAAGAATAATATCTGACTGATGTAGTGTATTTTGTCTGATTGTGGTATAATTGTCCCAAGATAGTAAAAAATGATAGGTACTTTCAACTAAACTGCAGTTACATAATGGACTTTCCTCCAAATTTCTTATGTAAGATTACTACATTTAAGCCTTAATCGTGTATGTAAAATTGGAAGATGTCTACTTCCAATGTTAAAATATTGAAGGATTATTACTTTATCCTTTTGTAAAAAGCTTTTAATTATATCAACAGACGGATTTTCACGAATATCTACAGGTAATGCATTCCTTAATTGTACTGAGGAATTTAAAAACGAGTCTTTATAAAATTGAGTTCTACATTTTACAGAATGTAAGTTGTTTGTATTTTTAGTATTATGCATATGACTATGTGATACTTTACCTGGGATTAAGTTTGACAGATAGGATGAAGTTTTCTTATGATACATTTTGTGGAATTGTAAGATTTTATGATTTTCCCGCCTATTAGATACTTTTTCCCAACCCACATCTTTATACAATAAACTAACACTTGACAATTTTGTTGCACTAGACGTTTTCTAAATTTTGACATAGATAGACAATATCAGAATATTCCAAAATTGGTCTAATAAAAGAAAAATGTATTGTTTGAAAAGAATTCCTATCAAGAATGTTTCTTAAATTTCTCAATACAGCTAGTCTTGGTGATAGTTTTATCAATAAATAATCAACGTGGTCTTTCCAAGTACCGTCATCCCCAACAAAAACTCTTAAATGTTTATGAGATTTTACACTAGATACATTAATATTGTTCATAGTTATAGGATCATAAATTCCGTGTATGGTTTTCCTGCTTATTAATAACAATTCTGTCTTGTCTGGATTGAATTTTACTAACCACTTGTTTGCCCATGTGTGTATCCTTGAAAGATCACTATTTATAGTATTAACAGCAACGGTTGGATTTTCAACTATTATATACAAGGCAGTGTCATCAGCAAATTATTTTATTTTACAAAAAAATATCATTTACTTTATCATTAATATAAACCAGAAAGAAAAGAGGACCTAAGATTGGACCTTGAGTTACGCCTACTTTAATATTGTGACTTTCCGAAGAAAGCCCATTTATAACAACTCTTTGACTTCTGTCAGATACATATTTTTCACACCAAGATAATAATTTCCCAGAGATACCTGATTTTTACATTTCTGTACAAGACCCCTATGCCAAACTCGATCAAATGCTTTACTTATGTCGCAAAATACAGCTATAACCTCTTTACACGCATCCAAAGCCCTCCCGATGTCGTTTGTAATGTCTAATAATTGATTAGTTGCAGAATCCCCAGGTGTGAAGCCTGATTGACATTTAATGAAATAACTTGTGTCTCTAAAAAAATGTAAACATGTTTAAAAATACACCTTTTAGTTAATTTGCCAACAATACTCTATCAAAGATATAGGTCTATAGTTTGAATCAATAGATTTATTACGTTATTTAAAAACTAGTGTAACATTAGCTACTTTCCAAATTGAAGGATATATACCGCAGTCGATGGATTTGTTAAAAAAAATGTAAGAATTGAAATCATTGACTCGGTTTTTGCTTCTTTAATGATTCTTGGACATATTATCAGGACCTGAAATTTTAGAGATATCTAACATAGTTATTGCATCTTCAACATCCTGTTCCGTAATAATAACATTTTCAAGTTTATTTTCAGTAGTAATTGAATTACTCGGTAATGTGACATAAGAGTCGTCAATTGTAAACTGACTTATAAAGTATTTATTGAAAAGATCTGCTTTTTGTTTATCATCCCCATAGTTTACATTAGTATGAATCAATGAGATGTTTTGGTTGAAAAAATAATGTAAAAGTGTTAATCAGTTTCCACCAATCTCGTGTCGATGTAAACATGCATTTTATTTTACCAGTTAACTTTAAGATATATTCACTTTTTGCTTTCCTAATGGCATCGACACATGTATTTCTTGCCTGTTTAAATCGCTGCCAATGATATGGATGGTGTGTGCGTTTAGCTTTCCGATGTAGTCTTGTCCTAACCCTTATGAATTTCCTAACTTTATTATGTCTTATTAAAACGATTTTATTAGGAATACATCTTTTTGCGGTTTCTAAAATGGTAGCATTAAGAAAAATAGCGAATTCATCAATGGTTAAGTTTTCAAGTGGACCAGTCCAGTCAATAGCATTTAAACTATCACAATACGTTGTATGTGTATTTCAATATTTATATTAAGAGTAGTACGACCAATATCTAAGAATGTGTAGATGGGACAGTGATATCAGCAGGTAAAAAGGATTCGCCAAAAACAGCTTTTAATATCATTTAAATCATTTGTCATAAATATATCTAAAAGAGAGGATGAGTGTTCTGTAAAATAAGTAGGTTTGTCAACAAGTTGAAGGAAATTATATCTATACATTATATCAATAATACGACTAGGGTTAATAGCTAGCTGATTTTCATTAAAATCGCCTGTAATTAGAATACTATCAGATTTATAATTAGCCACCATATCAATAGAATGATCAATTAAATTCCAAGTTTCATTTCCAGAGTTTGGTGGTCTATATGAAGTTCCCAACATGATAATGTTATTATTGATCTGCAATTAAACCCAAATGCATTCAAGATTATTTATTTCAACTTCTGAACGTCGAATCGCCGTGATATTTTTGTTAACGTACACAGTAATACCTCTACCAATCCTATCTGACCGTGATTTTACAAATGTGTCATGGAATTTTGAATTAAAAAGTTCACTTTATTTTTCTGTATTCGGTGATTACCAAGTCTCAGTTAATGATAAAATATCATATTGTTGTAGTTCACTAACATCTAAATCAGTTTTTAGTAATAAACTCTGGACGTTGTAGTGTATTAGTGATAAATAATCTTGGTAAAGAATCGTTAAATCAGAAAAGGAGAAGGAATATTCAGGACCTGGGTTACTTTCAACATCTCCACAGCTAAGGAGTAATTTTAGAAGACAGGTAAGCAATAAAATACACATCATAGATGAAAACCTTTCTACAGCATATACTCCCACGTATACAAAGTCTGGGCACGACCCACAACGTAAGAAAAGGTGCATAATGCAAGAAAGACATGGCAGTAATATGTAGTACACTGTATATTTCAAGATTACTATTGCAGGATCAGTGTGACCGTTCAACTTCTTATTCGTACAAAAGTCTTTAGAAGGTTTATTCTGTACAAGCATATACATAATTACGAAGATATAATAAAAGTCCGGGGTCTGATGGGTTCACGATATTTTTTTAAGTGTTTTTGGAAAGATTTAGGGAACTTTGTTGTTAGGTCTATCAAGTATGGATTTATGATCAATCAATTATCTGTTACACAGAGGCAAGGTATAATTACATGTTTGCCTAAGGGTGACAAACCCAGACACTTTATTAAGAACTGGCCACCCATTTCTCTCTTAAATACTGTGTATAAATTAGCCTCGGGATCTATAGCTAAAAGAATAAAACCGTTTTTGGGAAAATTAATAAACCCCGATCAGACAGGATTGTTATTAGGACGATACGTAGGTGAAACTACAAAACTCATTTATGACATTATTCAATATACTGAAGAAATTAATATTCCTGGCATGCTATTAATGATTGATTTTGAAAAAGCTTTCGATTCTATTTCTTGGAAATTTATTGATGAAGCTCTCAGGTTTTGTTAAATTAGGAAATGATATGAGGAAATGGATAACAGTTTTACATAGAAAAGCCGGTTCTGCTATAAATCAAGGGGAGGGGGGGGGGGGGGGGGGGGGTTGTCTGCTTTTTTTCTTCGAGATTAAACGCGGTTGTCGTCAAGGGGACCTTATAGCACCATATTTATTTATACTCTGTGCAGAAATTTTAGCTATAAGAATTACAAATAACAGAAGTATAAAAGGCATAAATGTTGATTATTGTCCAATCCTTCTTTCGCAATATGCAGATGATACTTACCTTATCTTAGATGGGACAGAATGATCTCTCAGGGAATCAATTCAGGAACTAAATGTATATAAACAACTTTTAGGTCTTAAAAACAACTTAGATAAAACACAGATTGTATGGATAGGGAGAGAGTAAAAAATATAGCGTGGACGTTCTTTTATCTGAACTGAGCTTAAACTGGGGGGTGGAACGTTTCAATCTATTTAGGATTAGAATTCCATGTAGGCCTTTTTAAAATAGCTAAACTGAACTACAATAAAAAAAAAACTTGTTAAACTCAAATATTTTATCAAGTGCTGGAGCCGTAGATCTCTTACTCCTTTAGGGAGAATTAGAATGATAACATCTTTACTTATCTCACAGTTCAATCATATTTTCATTGCATTACCCAATCCTGATCATGTTTTTATAAAAAAAAAATAACCCAGTCCTTTTCAACTTCTTATGGAATAGTAAGACAGATAGAGTTAAGAGAGAGGTAATTGTACAAACTTACATTGAAGAAGGTCTAAACATGGTTCATGTTAAGAAATATATATAAGCTCTTAAGCTAGGGTTGATCAGGAGAATATTAAGCTCACTTGGTAAATGGCTAAGAATTCTGAAATAAAAATGTAGACGTTCAGCTTTTATCTAAATGTGGGAATGATTATCTATACGTAGCGAAAACTAAATGTAAAAATATAAATAAGAACTTGTTAGAAATATTAATGATGATGAGGAGTTGATACTTAAAACTCCATTATGGTTTAACAAAAACGTTATTGTTAATAACCAACCAATTTTCTACAAAAAAAATGGTTCGATGCAGGAATTAGTATAGTGAATGACTTAATAAAAGACAATAGAACTTTTTCCTTTAATAATTTTAATAGTTTGATACGATAACAAATTATGTACAGTAGTATGGAGTAATACAAAGTATTAAGAAATACTTGAGGCCTTTTACATCTCCAAGTAGAACATTGACGTTTCCGATTATTCCTCTTAAACTTGAGCTAATCCTAAAAAAAAGGGTTCGCAGGACTTCTACCGTTTACTCTTGAGAAATAATATTAATATAACTGGTCAGCAAAACTGGGGGAATATCTTTGACTATAATGAAGAGAAATGGAAAAAAAAGTACAGTATTCCTTTTCGATCAACTCTGTTGGCTACAATTTAAGGTTAAACACTATATTCTAACAACTAACTCTTATGCACATAAAATAGGCTTATCAAACAATCCTAATTGTGATTTCTGTAACAGAGAAAGGGAGACAATCGTGAATATATTCTGGGAATGTGATGAGGTTCAGAATTTTTCTGCCAAGTTTTAAAAGGTTGTTAAATACACTTACAATTACATTACCTATTAATAAAGAAACATTGTTATTTGGTTTGGTAAATAACACAGGCATTTAATATCGCATTGTAATGAAGTTCTTCTTTTGATCAAATCCTATATCTACAGAACCAGAACTATACATGGTACTCTCTCTGTTATGGCTCTAGCTAATGTAATAAAAGAAAACTATGCGGTTCAAAAATGTATTTCATATGGTAAAAGTGATCCTTGTCTACATTTTTTTTCTAAATGAATGGAAGAAATTAATGGATGAAATAAGTTGATTTTGCCTAAAACCTGACATGATTTAGGCTGATATCTTAATTATTCAGTAACAATTCTGTTACTTAACTTTAATTAGTATCTAGCTCTGTTTTGACTTCCTTCCCTGACATGCTTGTTCTGATATCTGTCTTATCTTCTCTTTTCTTCTTTTTCATTTCTGTTCTCTTATCAGCTTCTTTTTCTGTCCTTTTATCCTTCCTTCCTCCTTATAGCAATACTATTAGTTACAGATGTTTGGCAGGGTATACGGGATGGTATGACCCTAAAGGGTTTCGTATTTCCTGAGGCCGTTATAATTCATCTTTATCTTTATAATTTTTTGTATAATATGTGAGTCCGCAAGATATTTATTTTTTGTCAACTATATTTTCTTTTCGTTGTCCTAAACGTGTTGCATTGGCACTCGGAATTTTATTGATTCACGTAATGGGCATTTTTGTTTGTTTTAGTATTATTGTTAGAAAATTGATATTTTTTGTGTTTTGTTTATCAATATTGACATTGTTATAATTTGTTATGTGTTATATTTCTAATAAACCATTGTTGCATCAAATATGTATTTTGTTTCATTTTGTTCAATTGAAAAAAAAAAAATTGAAATAGAATCGAAATTTCATAATTTCAAAAAAAATCTGAAGAAACTCTCGCAAGGTATGGGTTAATATTAATTCTAAATCCCAAAAGGTCATATAGACAATTTACAACATACAATATATGAAGTCAAACACTAATTAAATGTAAATGTTTTGGATATGCCCTATTACCATAGATATGAGGCTGAAGTCAGTTATTTTTGCATCCAAAATTGAAGATAAATATAAATCCTTCCTTAAGTTGCTTGTATGCTATCATGAAAAATATATTCTACAAACGTTTTCAACAAATAGAATTCTTATAAAACAAAACAAAAAAACAATAAAAAATAAACAAAAGTTATAGGGATCGAACTCGAGACCTATACACTGCCCGCGATGTTTTGTAAGATCCTCATCTTTGTAGCAACCAGAGCAGTAGTATTCTCATGTTGGGATTCGGGGATCCCAGAAATTCTAACCAAAGGCCTACGACTGTATTGTTCCAAATCGTCCAGTTTCAGCCGTAGGTCTTGGTTATCTAGCGAGATTTCTCCTACAAGCATGTCTCATGCGGCCACTGCTATATATCTTTTATATTATCTGGTGAGAGATTTACATTGTAAGCTTGAGGACTAGGGGCATGGCCCGGGGGATAGCCAGCAGACTGAGGGTAGTAGTTGCCAGTAAGACCGTTGTCGTGGTGAGCTGAGGGCGTCGACGTACCCATCGGGATATAAAGACCAGGTTGGCCAGGGTACAGAGGGTAGTTTTTGGGAGGGCTTTCATCGGTAAGTGATCCTTGGGTTTTTTTTACTTTCGGAGAGATTTGGAGACAAAGAAGTCGTGTTAAAAGAAAGTGTATTGGAAGTGGAAGCAGAATCCATAGTTAATAGTATGAAGAAAGCATGTGCATGTACAATTTCACAAACAGTTTCTTTCAGCTGACGGAGCACGCACAGAAAAAAGTAAACAAACAGGTGTGTACAGGTGAGGCACACTGTCGTGGTCAGCAAGTCTAGATCTATACAGGTGAGGCACACTGTCGTGGTCAGCAAGTCTAGATCTATACAGGTGAGGCAAACTGTCGTGGTCAGCAAGTCTATACAGGTGAGGCACACTGTCGTGGTCAGCAAGTCTAGATCTATACAGGAAAGGCAAACTGTCGTGGTCAGCAAGTCTAAATATATACAGGGAAGGCACACGATCGTGGTCAGGAAGTCTAGATCTATACAGGTAAGACAAACTGTCGTGGTCAGCAAGTCTATACAGGTAAGGCACACTGTCGTGGTCAGCAAGTATAGATCTATACAGGGAAGGCACACTGTCGTGGTCAGCAAGTCTAGATCTATACAGGTAAGGCAAACTGTCGTGGTCAACAGACGTGACGAACACGAGCGTGTACACCAGCGTATACGTTATATAACATGGCGATCTCGGGATACGATACAGTTTTTAACATGTAATAACAGCAATGCATGATAAAATTATTGGAGTCCATCTGCATGAACCTATTCTAGAGTTAGTATTTTACCATAATCCAGATCATTTAACCAAACAGCAGGCCACAATAGTGTAGAGTTTCACATTTCTTGCAGAGCGAAGGTATTAGGTGTCACCAGACCGAACGCCGGTAACTCGGTTTCATAATTATCTTGATAAAGTTCAAACGTCTCTAAGTGATAAATCATTGCCCCCTAATAAGTAATGGGAAGCTGCTAAATCCATAATGAATTTCAACAATAAAACTGAACCAATTCCACCATTAAATGTTAACAATACACTGATTCAACGTCAAACTGATAAAGCTGAAGCCCTTAATGAATGTTTTACTTATATACCCAACACATGATCAGATACGTATACCCTTGTTGAAGTTCCAACATTAGAAATCAACACTCTATCATTCTATAGTCTCCGAACAAGATGTTGATGATCAAATTACTGAATCAAATGAAAGCAAGCCTGCGGGACCTGATGAAATGTTACCTAAGATCATAAAAAAAGTTAAAAACCTCTTTTGATACTTCCACCACGGACTTAGAAATCTAATCTAATTCCGTGCTTCCACTTACAATTTTATTTAACAACACTATATCTAACGGGAGTATACCTGGACCCGGTTGTTTAAAACTATCGTTAAGCTAACGATGTCGTTAAACCATGGTTAGCAAGTCGTTAAAAGTTAACGACGACGTCAGTATATTGAAATAAAAATCATATAAAAAATATAAGGGTATCACTTTGAAAAAAAAAGTAGTATTACCCTTTTTTATATGATTTCTTTCTCAATTTACAGTCAGAATTTCAAACACCTGCGTGTTCTCGAGTTACTCCCCTTTATACAGTAACTTTGCCGCTCCCAATACTACTTCTACGCTGTGAAATATCAACTTAAACAGAAATAATTTACTTTCTATCTGCCGTATTTCCTCATAGAGTATCAATGCGATTTGATGCATAATAATTGACTAACATACCGAGGCTAGAAACAACTCCTTGCTTGAACCAAATACGACCTGAGGCGAATATAAATTAACTAAATACCGTTTCTGATACCGACCCAATACTATCCAATACTAACCAAAACGACCCAGTTATAATAATATACAACATTTGATGTAGCGCCCTATCTAGCTAACATAAGCCACTCTAAGGCGCTTCACAGTGCATAGATATACAATTATATACAGTCAATACAATTAGCATATATATTAATCAATACAATATTGAGGAATTCGCAGGCGCTGCCTTATCAGGCGCTAACTTCTAGTCCTATGCCATCTGGCTAATATCTCCCTATGTGTGTATGCCTGTGTGTGTGCTGGAGATGTATTGTGTTCTGTTTGTAGTGGGACCGTGCTTCCAACGGTATCATTTATAGTGCCACCTCACTTGAATGCTACAGCACAGATACCGCAACACCCACTTATGTATCCAAATATACATTGTACCTTGGTATTCTTTACATACCACCTAAATTGAAGTAATTTACTTTCTGTTTGTTGTTTTTTCTCGCAATATATGCGATTCGATGTAGAATAATTGACAACTGCAAGATATAACCCGATACTACCCAATACTGCTAAATAAAAATATGACCCAATACTATCAAATATGACCCAATCCTAAAATGCGAAATAGAACTACATAGTTACCTTCACATATACAGTGTAAAGTATCTCTATGCATTACTACTTCTGCAATGTCATTGATTTCTTTGATAATTAAAGGGGTGTTATTTTTTTTCATTGTCCAAAACAGAGATGTGATCCATCGACATATTGTTATCATTTTATAATGGATTTTAATCACGTCTTCATGATATCTGTCTCAACTTCTATGTGGGGGGTTTCAGAGTTATTGTATGTTAAAATCGTTTGTTTCCAACGGCCCGCTTCCACCATCTTCATTACAAAACTTATCACATTGAAGAATAAGTCTTCTGCAAAATTTTAAATATACTCGTCCGAAGCTCTTCATTATCGTATTAATCTGGGATTGGACACAAGTTTAGACCCTTAGAAAATGTTAATATGTGAATGGAAAAAAAGAGAACGAGGCGATGCTGTTTTTTTACAATGAAATATTACAATGAATCCTCAGTGAAATTCACTTTGAACAGAGACAGAGACGTATATATTACGAAAACATTTTACGGTTTGGTTTGGTTTTGTTTAATTTTGTTTAACGTCCTATTAACAGCTAAGGTCATTTAAGGACGTACCTCTATGTGTGTAGTGCATGCGTGCTTGGACGTGCCTCTATGTGTGTAGTGTATGCGTGCTTGGACGTGCCTCTTTGTGTGTAGTGTATGCGTGTTTTGACGTGCCTCTATGCGTGTTGTGTATGCGTGCTTGGACGTGCCTCTATGTGTGTAGTGAATGCGTGCTAGGACGTGCCTATATGTGTGTAGTGTATGAGTGCTTGGACGTGCCTCTATGTGTGTAGTGTATGCGTACTTGGACGTGCCTCTATGTGTGTAGTGTATGCGTGCTTGGACGTGCCTCTATGTGTTTAGTGTGTACGTGTTTGGACGTGCCTCTATGTGTGTAGTGTATGCGTGGTTGGACGTGCCTATATGTGTGTAGTGTATGCGTGTTTGGACGTGCCTCTATATGAGTAGTGTATGCGTGCTTGGACGTGTCTCTATATGTGTAGTGTATGCGTGCTTGGACGTGCCTCTATATGTGTAGTATATGCGTGCTTCGACGTGCCTCTATGTGTGTAGTGTATGCGTGCTTGGACGTGCCTCTATGTGTGTAGTGTATGCGTGCTTGGACGTGCCTTTATGTGTGTTGTGTATGCGTGCTTCGATGTGCCTCTATGCGTGTCGTGTATGCGTGCTTGGACGTGCCTCTATGTGTGTAGTGTATGCGTGCTTGGACGTGCCTCTATGTGTGTTGTGTATGCGTTCTTCGACGTGCCTCTATTTGTGTAGTGTATGCGTGTTTTGACGTGCCTCTATGCGTGTTGTGTATGCGTGCTTGGACGTGCCTCTATGTGTGTAGTGTATGCGTGATTGGACGTGCCTCTATGTGTGTAGTGTATGCGTGCTTCGACCTGCCTCTATGTGTGTAGTGTATGCGTGCTTGGACCTGCCTCTATGTGTGTAGTGTATGCGTGCTTTGACTTGCCTCTATGCGTGTTGTGTATGCGTGCTTGGACGTGCCTCTATGTGTGTAGTGTATGCGTGTTTTGACTTGCCTCTATGCGTGTTGTGTATGCGTGCTTGGACGTGCCTCTATGCGTGGCGCGTATGCGTGCTTGTACGTGCCGCTATGTGTGTTGTGTATGCGTACTTGGACGTGCCTCTATGTTTGTAGTGTATGCGTGCTTTGACGTGCCTCAATGTGTGTAGTGTATGCGTGTTTTGGCTTGCCTCTATGCGTGTTGTGTGTGCGTGCTTAGACGTGCCTCTATATGTGTAGTGTATGCGTGCTTGGACGTTCCTCTATGCGTGTAGTGTATGCGTGCTTCGACCTGCCTCTATGTGTGTTGTGTATGCGTGGTTGGACGTGGCTATATGTGTGTAGTGTATGAGTGCTTGGACGTGCCTATATGTGTGTAGCGTATGCGTGTTTTGACTTGCCTCTATATGAGTAGTGTATGCGTGCTTGCGTGTTCTAGATATCTTTACTTACATGTATTACCTCATTGATTGATTTAATTGATGTTCCTCTATGTGTGTAGTGCATGCGTGCTTTGACGTGCCTCAATGTGTGTAGTGTATGCGTGCTTGGACGTGCCTCTATGTGTGTAGTGTATGCGTGCTTGCGTGTTCTAGATATCTTTACTTACATGTATTACTTCATTGATTGATTTAATTGATGTTTGATAATTCTGTGAAGTAATGCTCAGGTAGCTACAAGCTGATCATGTTAATAAAAGACCACCTGGAACACGAGGAAAACTATTTTGATATATATGTGATTTAAAACATCTTATGTTGATTTAGCCCCATTTTGTTTGAACTTTTGGAACTGTTTTATTTTACAATTTTATGAATTATTGAGCAGTTTTAAAGTTTATTTACATTGTCCTTATTTCAAAACTTTCTCTTCTCACACCCATCTGAGTAAAATCATACTATTTTTCCATTGATTTTAGAGATAAAAAGTAATAACAGTGATAATTTCAATGTTTTAGATAAGCGATATTTGTATTACCTTTCATCAACATATTTTTAAAATATATGATTTTTTAGAAACAGAATATTCGTCTTTTAACATTGAAGCAATCATTCATCAGAAAATATGTACTTTTAAATATAAAATGACCAAAATGGGAAACAACACTTTTATTGCCAATTTTATTCAGAGAGTTACCTACCCAGGGTAATCTAGAATATTGTGTATTCTCTGCAAATACCTATACAATATTGAGTATAAATCAATTGTAAGTTCAATGAGTAACTGTCGGTAAAATATTTCGTGAAATATAATCACCACCAGTATTAACCTTGCCCTGAGTCAATTTACTATGCCTACACATGCCACCTCATACCTTGAAAGTGTCGTAAATAGTTTTGTGGTGAGGGAGTGAATTAGGTCAATTTAATCCTTATATCGATAGGTTAACACACATGCTATTTGAAGAACAATGTAAACAAATGGTAGGTGTAGATAGGTCACTGCGCATGCGCATTTACATTATCGGGATTTTGTTGTATGTTAGCTTTGTAATGTGTTATAAACTTACTTTATATTTTGTTATTTATGATTGATGTATAACTTGATCTGGGATAAAACGTGTTCTCCCCTACATTCTAGTCTCTAATATAGTGCAAATTTTCGCATTTTACTGCTGCAAATAACAATGTCTATTTTATTAACAATAATATCAAGCTTGAAACCATTTATAAAAAAATTCGCTGTGTAGAATCAGAATTCTGTCAGCGTTACATCTTTCAAAGATATAAACACATTTATTTATTTTTAAATGTTTGTAGGAAATAATTGTACCTTACTTTTTGAAACGATTTTTTCAAAAGTTCAATTTGCCACGCTTATTAACTAAGTACAGCTTCACACCTCTGTGACATAGAATAGTATATTACTGGTATGAGACATTGACAAGCACTTCTTAACAGACAGCACTTATTAAGAATTCAGCTAATTGTGTGTTTAATTTTTCGTCAAAATTAACGTTGTGATATATATTTTTTTAAATTCTTATTGTTAATACTAACATTAATGACAGTTTGTTGTTGTAAATGGTGAATACTAGATTGTATAGCATGATTCTTATCGTTGACATAAAGTTGACTAAGCTTTTTCAATAAAAAATGGTCCGGGCATGCCCTTTATCGTTTTTCGTCAATAAACAGGCGGCCATGTTTATGACGAAGGTTATGATTCCTAGATCATAAATACATTTATACATATCTGCAGAAGTGTTCTTTCAAATCTCACTGGACTTATCGTTTAAAAAAGAAAGTTAAAATAAGACATTGGAAATACGTGGGAAAACAAACCTGTTGATAATGTCTATACTGGACTCGCTGAACAACGCGTCGCTGTTGCTGAAGATTGCCCTCGGGATATCCTGTGTTGGCTGGTTCTTCCACCTTCTTGGTTTTGCTACGCCCTATTGGTCGACAGCGCACTATTTTTCCTTTTTTGGAATCGATGTTCATTTTGGTCTGTGGTACTACTGTACAGGAGGAGATTGCGAAAATTACGGGAAAGTGCAGAGTAAGTTGCTTACTTATTTTTTTATGTGAAAGGCGTGTTTCTTTTAATCAAACCTTACCCATGTTTGTAGATCTTGGGTCTGCCAGGGTTTTACAGTCCGAACCTATATCTCTATATCCATGGTATGGCAACTAAATCCATAATGCAAGATATATACATTCAATTAATTTAATATACATGTAGTTAACAATGGTAAAGCTATATATAGCATAGTATCAAAAGTCTGCATGATAAGTAATAAAAGATATAGTAAGAATAACAGTATAGCAAAGGTGAACGGGAGGCGTATAGATAGCGCATTCGCCTTTCACCAACACGACCGGTGTCGACACTCCCACGAGACGTGGAAATGTATGGGGTCACCTGTCCGACCACGTGGGTTTTCTCTTGTTTTCCTCCCACATTATGACCACTGAGCGCTACCATCTTGGGCCAACAAGAGTTATTTATATAGGTTGATTTATTTTATTCGCAATTGTTCTCATATTAATCGAGTTTAATTTTTTAAAAACACAATATCATTACCCTGCACTTCCGGCTGCATGGCCAAACACCTATACATGCCAATATCGACAAATCACTATCCATAATCGTAGATGGACGGGCGTTGCACCTTTGATTATTCACACGAATAATCTCCCTCTTCATTATCTGCTGTTCAGCTATATCCAAAATATAAAGCTCGCCTAACTTAATTTCCAAAATATCCGATTTAGCTCATTCATCCCTGAAGACGCATTTAAACTCTTCAAAATCAAAAGTTGGAACAGTTCATTTTAAAATGTCAGGGGTGAGGTAAGCTGAGCCAGAGACACATTTAAATACTCCAATCCTGAATGACGAGCTGTACGATGTCACCGGCTAATAATCGCGAAACATGGCAATCTCCAAGTGCATCGTTCGCGTCAGAATACTAGGAACACCTCCGTGTTTTTCCTCATGACATTTATTAAACTAAGAACCAAGACCTGCAGACGAAGTTCAGTAAGCAAATAACCTACTGAATCAATCTAGAGCGATTAATTTAATTAACAAACTTTCTCAGTTGTACATTCCTTCCATTTGAGACAAATGTTCACATCTATTTGGAAAGCATTTTTCACAAATTAGAAATTTAGAGTACCCAATGCAACGTTTCATAAATAATCATAACATGAAAACGCAGCTAAGCTGCTGGACACCAAATCTTCTTTTTTTATGAAAATGACTAACTGACAGTCTAACAACCTCGAGGGAACGGATCCTGCATACTTAAATTTATTTAGATATAACTATTTTACAAATTGTTAATGGCCTTAATTTTGCATTTAGCACTATTGTTACTCAATATTTGTCAAACAGCACGCTAATGTACATTTTTAAACGCACGTTGAAATGTCAACGATTAGGTTATAACGTCATCTTCGGAAAAAGAGAAGCAGCGATTGTTATAAATATTTCTCCTGACAATGTACCTCTGGATAAAATATCAACCGTCTTCTGGGTAAAAGCGCCAATAGTAGCCGCCCATCCCACTAACCCTTGAATAATAGTTATTACTTCTCAAGACTGTTACCAGGACACATTTTGCCACAACGCTGGGTTGTTTTGGTTGTTATCACATATTCGTTTTATACAAGTGAAATGAATAATTCGTATTGAACGGGAAAAACATGAAATTTTCTATTTCTTACACTTTTTCACGTCAGGCCACGCAAATATTGCTACATCGGAAAAGCGTCGGAATGTGTAGCGTATTTCTTGACGCCAAGTTGTTATGACGTCACGCTTGACAAAAATACAGAGCGCCATTTTTAATGGGTTTTCACTGCAAGTTTGCCGTTTGTTGCTTTTATCTGATAAGATTACCTGACTAAAATTATGTTAATAGTGTAGTTATGTGAAAACAATAATGTATGCTGCAAAGGTGGAACACACAACCACTTATTCTGCCGTCGCTTCATCTAAACTTGAAACTGAAAATCTACGCAGAGAATAGAATAACTAAGAGTGACGTCTTCACATATTGTGTATATTTAACTGCATTATGATATGGGGTTTTTGATCAAATGGAGAATTCATGATATTTCACTAGTAAACTGTAATAATTACAGATGTCGTAGGGGTTACTATCAAATTTTTGAAGACAGTGTGCGGCCTTAATTTCCCAGAAGGCTTTCACGCATTGGTAAGTACCGGAAATGGACAAAGTATTTACAGATCAAACTTATTGTTTTGACAACATATTTACAACATCTCGAAATCCGTTGGAAAATCACAAAGAGTAAATTCGTGACCACACAGTGTCTGTATATCTAGCTTCAGTTATATCTTCACTATATCGCCCTGTGCCTGACATAGAGAGCCGATATATGATATAGTATGACCGTTCCGAAAACACAACAGGACGTTCAGTATTTAGCTCCCCTTCACGTGGATTTTCATACCTTGACGAGTTACGTAAGTGCCCCGGATGGGGGAAATTACGGTCCACGTACATGTACAAGGTGGCTATGTTTACCTGTATATGTGACCGAGTCCATATGTGTTATAATTTGACATGTGTTCATTTGGGTCGCTTAAGAAAACGAAACACCATTTCCAAATTTAAGAAAAATATAGAAATATCAGCTTATATATGTAGCTAGAAAACAGAAACATTTATGACAAATCAAGTTTTATACGTTTAAACACGAAACCGTATAAATTGTTAAGTCATTTCTCAATTTACACCAACCACGATTGTCATCGCACAATGTTCGTCCATCGTCCGCACAAATGTGCGCAAGCACTAATCGTCCATATTTGTATCGTTCGCACATCGTGCACGCATCGTGCATGCACCGTGCGGATATGGGGCGCAGATCGCACATCGTGTAACGTTGTGCGATCCCACAACTGAATATATTTTACTAAGGGAGAAGGGCTCATGGTTTGGTCATTTTGAAATTTTCATGATAATAAGTGTTGTATCCAAAATAGCCTTTCCAAAACACAATTGATCTTCAAAAACATAAATTAAAATAAATTTCCTCGTTCTAAATTGGTTGGGGGGGATTCAAAATAGCGGCGCTTTCAAGATCTTTGTTTACGTCAATATTATTCCGTGGGGCTGTAAACCAAAACCTGACTTGTCCTTCAATGTCGTAGCTGTTAAAAGGACAATTTAATGAAGTAAGTTGTTTTAACCTTGTCACAAAACTCTTCATAATTATATAGTTTGATACTCCCTATGAACTATTCATGTCTAGAAATTGACACGAGACAATGTTTTCTTGGCGTTTTTTATCAGTAATGGAGAAATCGTTAACTGTTCAGCCGTACGTTCTAGCGGCAGCTGTCGTTGAATTTCTAGCTAACAAAAATGTCGTTCCAGCCGAGGAGAGAAGGTAACTTTCGCTTTATTCACCTAGCCTCTCTGAATACAAGTATATGCATCTATTCTGAATAAAAATCAACTTCCAACAGCTGCTAACACATCGTTATAAATGAGTGATCTGTTTTACGTTTAAACCTATTGATGTCGTACTTTCTGCGGTTTGAAATTCTCCCTGCGGCATTCTAGTTTAAACATATGTTACTGCATACTTCCCACCTCTCACAATGGAAAAGTGTGGGCAATGAATCACTTGCTACCACAGTCCACTGCACACATAATCTCCTTTCAAGGCCAATCATGATTACATGACCATGAAAGGGGGTGTGCCCAGTGGACTGTGGCCACATGTACAAATGCTGTAAGAAAGGGGAGATAATCAATCAGTGAGTAATGATGAAGTCAATACAGTAGAGGATAAACATTTCCCGGAAAATTTTATAATCTTAAGGAGCTGTTCCTTTATAGAAAATTGCACATTCAAATATACCATTCATTGAAAGAACTGGAATTCCTTAGGGATTGATAAACCCTTACATTGTATATATGAAAATGGTTTCAATATCCTGTACCTTTGCCACATCTTGAAAATTAAACTGAAAATGTAGTCAGAAATTCAACATTGTTTCCCGTATTTTGAACAGACACTCCTTACCTTCCCTGACACTGGACCTGGATAGTAATCCAAAAACACTTGTATCCATTATGAAGGATACACTCAGACTGGGCTATTGAGAATCTTACCTGGTTATGATTAGTACTCACTCACATAGGTACATGTAAATTATCTGCAGTGTAGGGTAGGTAAAAAGATGGTCCAGGTGAACATTTTTTACTCAACTTTTCTGTTTTGTTCGAGTTGGGAAGCATGCAGTCAGCCAGTTATTGCATGATTTCTCGTCACTCGGGACTTATTACACCCTCGCTTCGCTCGGGTGTAATAAATCCCTTGTAACTCGAAAACCATGCAATAACCTTTACTTATTACAATACAATTACAAAAAGAGTGGACACACGTAACAATTGCACTCTCAGTGTGTGCATGCTCTAATTCAATCTGTTCGTTTTTATTCAAATCCAAATGTGAACAGAAATATCTGATTAGAGACATATATATTATGATACTAATAATTATTACTCGCGATGTATTGTGTAAATTCCAGAATGTGTTATGTGTGAACTCAGACTTATAACTGACTCAGTGTTGTTTTACTTCTCACTGAAACGCACAGATATTGCGCTATTTCGGTCGTAGCTATTTTGTATCACTATCTTTCCCGAAAGATGAAACGGACCAAGCCGGACGTTGGCTTCAAGTCATGTCATTATCAACTGCGTACACTTTTGTTAGGAGAAATACAGTTTCAGAATCGACTTGATTGTCAGGTAATAAAAAAGTTACTTCACTAAATTGTCTCTTTAAAAGGACGTGTAGCACAAACGAAACGAAACCATACCATTTCTAATCATATCACGCCCATGGATAGATGGAAATCAACGCTTATATTAATAATACTATCTATAATAATAATTCGAGGTTCTTATATACCGCCCTATCACAACCTAGTTCGTAGGTTTTCTCAAAGCGGTTCACAAATTATAATCCGCGTTATAGCGCCTTTGCAACCAGCCAATATCTTTTTCAACTCCCTGGGGAGCATACAGCCGGTGCTGCCATTTTGGCGCTCACAGCTAGCATTCTACAATGCTAGCACTGCCCAACCACGTACTCATTTACAGCTTAGTAGACTGGAACAAGCAAAGTAATTTATCTTGCTCAAAAATACCACACAGTGCCGTGCTGTGACCCGAACCCGCAACCCTTTGGTCACGAGCCCGGCGTCCTACCACTAGACGCCTACCGTGCCTCCTATATTACAGTGGAATGGACATTTTGTCCGACTCTCTCGTAATAGTTCTTAATACGAACATCCCCCGAAACATCAATAGCGGTCACCATACGTAGACAAACTTGTTGCTGCCTCTAATGCTACAAGCTGGCGATAATGAAAAAGAGTCCACGCCCCTAACAACGGTTTCCATGAGATTCTCAAGGAGACGTTTGCTGTGATAGCTGAGATTTGTGGTACCGTGAAATCACTTTTGCGTAATGTAAATGTATCTGAGAAATTTTAACCAAAAAGTAATACATTTTAGCTAAGAACAAGGACTAGCCGAGTGATTAACTAAAAGCATATAGCGACATCTCAACTCTCGGAATATGCATGACACAGGGGGATTCATTTTAACCCGCAACAATATGTTGTTGTGGTGAATTGGTTGCGCTCATCAACGGTGCAGGAAATGGTATGGCTATAATCTAATTACGTTTTCCTGGTTACGCTGCATGGTAACGTTATCAAAATAATAATGTGTGTACAATGCAGGTAGGAAATATGTTTATCTTTCCCCTTGGAAATGAGGGAATGCCAATGTGAAGTGTTGGTAAAGAGGGACCCTTGGTACGACCATCACTAGCGATCTGATATGTAATGTCGGTGTTTCTGCTATGATGGGTGACTAAAGGTCGACTCATTATCCTTCCATTTTATTTCAAACTAGAGACATCAATGGAATGGGGAACAAAATAAAGACAAAGTGCCCATTGCACTGGACGATTGACGGTATTGGGTAGAGATATTAACTGAAACAGACACGCATGTCACTCAGACGTTTATAAATCATTTTGGTGTATTTTTTTTCAAGATGAATCATAGTATAAGTGCATTGTTTTCTTCTTGATTGCGCATATATATTTCATGAATTGTCAGCACAGAAGTAACGAGTTTGACCAATGGAATTACTTGGGTTTTATTCTCTTAATTTTTTGTTGTTAAATTCCGGTACAGAAACTTTAAAAATCAAAGTCTCGAAATGGTTAATTCGATTTGAAATATATATATGAGAAAATGATATTGTTGATACCAGGCTAAGCAAAGGAACTGCAGGGCGGAACAATATGTGTTCGTCCGATTCCAAACTGACATGCTAAGAATCATTCTGATCCATTATACTAAAGCAATAAATGTTTTAGAAAATGTTGTTATGGTCTTATAACACACATTGCTATTGATGACAAATCTAATAAAGCCCGGGAGGGCTTTTTTGTACGTTTATCAGCAAAAGTGTGTGTAATAGGACCATAGCAATATTTGCTAAAATATTCATTATTTATATTAACATTTTGATATAGTAGTTACGCGTTATTGTATTATTTCGAACAGCAAATCAAGTCTTGACGATAATAAAATTGATGACGTCACGATAGAGATTCATGACGTTACAATAGCAAATGTTGGAATGGTCCCGTAACAGCATTTGCCTTCTCAGGGCATTGCAATGGAAAGATGCAGAGCAAATGTAAATATTTGGATGTGGATGTATACAAACATCTATGGGAAAGTCACAATAAGAGGCTTCATTTGTACTACGATACTCAGATAAGCTGAACACTAACCTTAGAGGAAGGAGAAAACGAGCCGTACTTGACCATTTTAAGCTGAAAGAATGTCATCTATTCGTTTAGACCTTTAGATCATTTATTTAGATAAGAAATGCTTTCCTTTTGTCACTATTCAAACCATAAAAATAGAAATTTGCATTGTACATTTTTTGTCCGTAATCAATTATCTGAAACTATTAAAGCCAAATGTGTTTCCTAATTGCTTATTAACTAATGGCAGCCTTTACTATTAGGTTCATTATGTTAAAATGATATGCGCAGATTTTGTTCTCTATTCACTTAGCCTTTGACATTGTTTAATAAAAATATCGATCAGGTTTCACCAGAATTTGGTCTTATTTGACAAAGTTATTGTACGGAAACCATCAACCAATCAAAGCGAAGTATGCTAATAAGTTATGCATGTATTTTGCTCAACTTCGAATTTACCGTCTGAAAAATTATCTTATAAAGTGTAAAGTAATGTGTGGATATTGACAGGAGTACAACCGTTTAAATTCTGCCTCTATCTGTCTATAGTTTATATGCATATCAAGTTTCATTAAAACTCAACAGTATTGAAGGACGTTATCATACGACGGACAAACGAACAGTCGCTCCCCATGCCTTATTATGTCCGACAAGTATAAATTTGACATATTTATTGAAGTGAAAAAAACATATGTACTGATATCAAATGAAATTATTTCTCAATCTGATCAGTTCACCAAGAAATAACTTGGATAAAACACTTTACTTCAATCTGATATATTGTATATTTCACACACACAAGATTCATCGTACATTTTATTTTTATTTTATTGCATACATTCTCCACAAGATGTACATATCAATTTCAAATATATTTTAAAGAGTACCACAAGTGTACAGGGGTACATAATATGTCATTATGGTTGGTTTCAGGGTAGTAGCACGGTGCAACAAATGTTTACAACTAGACTTATTGAAAGTTATGGTCACATGTGTGTGTGCAAACGAATAGTGCATGTTTTGATGCTCAGCAATATGGAGTAAGATTTACGAAATGATGGTGCAACCTTTAGTCGGGAGGTCATCAATAATTTCCCTTCATATGTAGAGGTCGTGAAGCTGTAGCCTTCACCGTGAATGTACGAACTTGTCCTTCAACCAGTCTTGATGTATGGAATATTAAATGAATATTTTATGAAATATGTTTCAAAACTTTAATGCAAGGGAGATCACTCGTAATACATGTCATTAACAGTTTTGTAATTTTAAAATTTCCCGTCAAACCACATCATGAAATTGCCGTTGAAATAATTTGTTTGAATAGCGAACATTGCGTTTTTATTTATATGATAATACTTGACGAATACAAACTGAAATAAACAGAAACATCAGTTCATATCAGTATCAATTTATACTGTATATTTCAGAAGAACAAGAAGGATATTGCGATCTACCAAGGTATTATATTATATTTAATGGGTTCTTAATTGATCTTGAGTAAGTGGTAAAACATTACATTGGCTGTTTGTTAAGTGTGCTCGTTCTATTTCCGTACATTCTTTTTGTTTGTTTTCAAAGTATCGAATGCGCATTTATGAATAATTAATATAATTATGCATATCAAGAGCTTATTATATATGGAGTAGTGACAATAGCTTGCGGCGACACGCCTTAGCTAAACACTTGTGATGTAAACTAGTAATGTCCCATAGCAGTATATCACTATTTACACTGCTGTGACCTATTGAAGGTGTTATCATGTACATTGTATACTTTGCTATAATGTTGAGTATGTCCGTGTATGCACTGTTTGTTCTGGTGTGTGATTGGTTTGGCGAACACTTGATTCACCACTTCTGAGTGTCTTGTCAACAACATACAATCGTACCAGATCAAACGAATAATGTTATTTTTAAAACATCTTCAATTTGAAGAACTACGTGATGAATTATGAATATGTGTACTTATGCTAACAAACAAAATAGTTTACCTGACGGAGTCAAACAATATTCACCTGTGTCGACTTCTGCATGGGAAGGTCATATAAGACAATCCAATTCACAAACAGGTACATAATTAACGATACACCTGTGACGCTAGCGTATCACTTGGAAAAAATGTTATCGTTTATATACAGTACTAGAGACAGACTAATCAAAATTCAACAGTACCATTTGGACGATAAGTTATTGAGGAGGATGTTTTTGAGATATATACATTGGAAACTGAAACTATAATTGTGATGATAAACAATTCGTTCAGCTCAAATGAGGATATTATCTTACTGCATGGTACTACATTGTGGTACTTAATGGTACTACATTGTGGTACTACATGGTACTTCATTGTGGTACTACATGGTACTACATTGTGGTACTACATGGTACTACATTGTGGTACTACATGGTACTACATTGTGGTACTACATGGTACTACATTGTGGTACTACATGGTACTACATTGTGGTACTACATGGTACTACATAGTGGTACTACATGGTACTACATAGTGGTACTACATGGTACTACATTGTGGTACTACATGGTACTACATTGTGGTACTACATGGTACTACATTGTGGTACTACATGGTACTACATTGTGGTACTACATGGTACTACATTGTGGTACTACATGGTACTACATTGTGGTACTACATGGTACTACATTGTGGTACTACATGGTACTACATAGTGGTACTACATGGTACTACATTGTGGTACTACATGGTACTACATTGTGGTACTACATGGTACTACATTGTGGTACTACATGGTACTACATAGTGGTACTACATGGTACTACATAGTGGTACTACATGGTACTACATTGTGGTACTACATGGTACTACATTGTGGTACTACATGGTACTACATTGTGGTACTACATGGTACTACATTGTGGTACTACATGGTACTACATAGTGGTACTACATGGTACTACATAGTGGTACTACATGGTACTACATTGTGGTACTACATGGTACTACATTGTGGTACTACATGGTACTACATTGTGGTACTACATGGTACTACATTGTGGTACTACATGGTACTACATAGTGGTACTACATGGTACTACATAGTGGTACTACATGGTACTACATTGTGGTACTACATGGTACTACATTGTGGTACTGCATGGTGAAACATTGTGGTACTACATGGTACTACATAGTGGTACTGCATAGTACTACGAGCTTCTGCATTGTAGTTCAGGGTGGTACATAGCCAGGGGCCCAGGTGGCAGTAGTTAAGGCCCCGGGCTGTCCATAACCATTAGCCCTTCATTACTTGGTCGGGTCTACGTGGGAAATTCGTTAGGTACTCGCCGCAGGTCGGCGGTTTTTCTTCTGGTGCTCTGGTTTTCCTTCACCAGCTTAACCTGAGTCGTCCTTACATGACCATAGATGTTAATAGGACGTAAACCAGAAATACACTAAACTTAAAGGTCACTTCCCCCTATGGTGACTTGCAGCAAACTACATGGTTGTATACTTATACGTTAATTGATTCATTCATTCACACATTCGTGTATATTTACACGCTAAATCGCTTTGTAGCATTACAAATAATTTGTCTGACATATTCTTAGAGACACTCCCTATATTGACAAAGAACCGGAAAACATGCGAATGAAGTGGACGGATTTTGCGCTTTTTTGTCTGAAGAGGACGGTTATCTCCTTCTTCGTATCTTTTCTAACTGAAGTGATAGATATGATTTTTTCATACGCGATATTATGATATTCATCATCACCGGCTGTATGCTCCCCATGAAGTTGAGAAAGATAATGGCTGGTTGCAAAGGCCCTATAACCACGGATAATAATGTGTGTACCGCTTTGAGACGATCTACGAACTAGGTTGTGATAAAGCGCTATATACGAACCTCAAATTATGATTATTATCTCGTTCTTTCCGCATGTGTACTTTGACCTTGGAAATCAGATAGTGTTTCACATATAGCATATGGTTATAAGAAGAATTTGAACATATGCTTTGCGTTCAGAACAGGGGCCGTAGTCTCCTTATCATTGGCAGTGCAGAATATGCCATGAGACTGTAAGCTCCTTTGTTGTGGCGATGGAGATACTTTAATGATATAAAACTCGTAAATAAGTCTGTAGGCTTCTTACTTGTGTCCTTGTAGATGCTATAATGATATTTAATTTGAAGATAAGGTTGGATGCTCCTACTTTGTGGCCTGGTAGATGCTATAATGATACTTAATTTGAAGATAGGTTGTGTGATCCTTATTTGTGACGGTGTAGATAATGCTATTTAACTCTTACATTAGGTTGGAGGCTCCTACTCTGTGGCCTTGTAGATGTACTATGTTACAATGAGATGAAACGGTATTCTCCTTATTTGTGATTATGTAGGTGCTACGTGTTAAATGATATGGAATCAGTAGGACGCCGGGCTCGTGACCGAAGGGTTGTGGGTTCGAGTCACGGCACGGACTTTGAGCAAGATAATTTACCCCGCTTGTTCCAGTCAACTCAGCTGTAAATGAGTACGTGGTTGGGCAGTGCTAGAATTGTTGAATGCTAGCTGTTAGCGCCGAAATGGCAGAACCGGCTGTATGCTCCCCAGGGAGTTGAGAAAGATATTGGCTGGTTGCAAAGGCCCTATAACCACGGATAATAATTTGTGAACCGCTTTGAAACGACCTACGAACTAGGTTGTGATAAAGCGGTATATAAGAACCTCGAATTATTGATTATTATTATTATTCTATTAAAGAAGCGCTATATGAGGTTGTACTCTCCTGACATGTGACAGTGTAAATGCTGGAGATCATATGTATATTATACTTGACCTATATAAACTGTTGTTGATTTGATGTACATCCGGAATACCCTAGAACTTATATTACCCTCTGAAGGTCAATGGACCCCAATTTTGCATCTTTCCGGTGCTTTGTTGGAACGTCCGCCCAAGATGAACACTCATCCCACTTGAAGAGATTCACGTATCACATTTATGTGAAGTTTCAAATAAGAGCACAGGCTATAAGGGTGTACTCAAGTGAATTTGACGACACACAAGTTATCAAGGACGAGAGAGCTCGTGGTTTGTACATAATATGACAATGCGTAGGGTCTAGTGAATGAGAAATACCATACCGATTTTATGAATAACTTAAAATTACAATGTAATAAAGAGTTTGAATTTGAAACAGCATGCGATAGGTGAACCATTTCACCATAACTAGCGTTTATTTTATTTCACGCCCAGGCAACGTGTTACTAATAGTAACCAATGATTATCTGTGTTATATCTTTTCCATATCCTATAGCGATATTTCTTCATTTTATTGTTGTTTTGTATTTAAACATGGTTAAAATAATAACATTTAAAAGCATTGGCATAGCTCACCATAAATAGAAAAAACGTGACACCTGGTGTAGATTATATCATAAATATCATATTGTGAATTGAACAGCACAAAATAAATATATTTCACGATAGAGTATAATCATATCGCGCCAAGTGTTACGTTAAGGTGTGAGACAGGTCGGGCTAGATAGACAGATGACACGGGATACCCGTTCTGCGGTATCAATATTAAAATTAGATATCTTGAAAATATTGAATATTGGAAATTAATCTTGTCAACAGCTTGCAATCGTACCAGGTCAAAAAGGATGATATATTTTAAAGCAATTTTAATTTGAAGACTTATGTCATAAACTATGAATATGTATACTTATGTTATCAATCAACAAATTGATCTGACGGTGTCAAATAAAATTCATCTGTGTTAATCTCTGCATGGGAGAGTCATATAGGACGATTCAACTTACAAACAGGTACATAATTTTCCCCTTTCTGAGGTATTAAAATAATAACATATAAGGTGTAAGCTAGGGGGATATATACGGTTATCTCAAACAAGCACTTAAATTCTATAACATAATCCCGACCGGGCGTCAAATGGTAAATGGAGTCCTCACCACTTTGTACTGTTCCAGGGTCATTAGTCATGACGTAATCAATCAACGTGTTATGTCCACTTTTCTTTTTTTTAAATGTTTACTACAAAAATATAATATTTGAACTTTTCACCGGTGATACGTCAGAATACGATACCATTGACCCCAATGAGAATAGCTGAAGTTTTGCTAAGTATATAGTAACAGTTATGACTGTTATGCAAATAGAGTTTTTCAAAATTATTTTGAAGATTAAATATTAGAAATAATGTTCACTTGATTGAAAATCCTAGACATTTGTCAAGAATGTTGACACTAGTCCCGTTGTTGCAAGAAATTGCAATACACAAGATTTCGTTTTTAAATGGAGAGAATGCAGCGTATTAGAGTATTAAAATAAACCGACTGTGAAAATACGCCCCTTGCTGTCCTGAAATAGGGAACACACTTGGTGTTGTCATTTATAAATGTGTTGTTCACATTTTCTGATCACGTGACTGTCTTACCTGTTCTAGTAACCAATAATGGTGCTGTATACAAAATTCAAGAAACACGTAATCAGAACGGCAACTGTTTCCCGTTCATTAGAGCAGACATTTAGATAACTATCTAGGTCGACACATGCGACAGCTTACGGCTATAAACGTAGAATACTGTGTTTGAGATGTGAGGCGTCACAATCGAGTGATCACATACTATCTTGTTATCAACAGTGCGTAGCGTCAGTCAGTGATATTCGTGTAAGCACACAGACGTTAACGGGCTTTCGGATAGGCAGCATCAAAACTAGTTGGACGGATTCATATACAAGATTACAATATGGGAATAGCGGACACTACCATTATATTCAAAATAGCAATAGGATGTGCTTTAGCTGGATTTGTATTTCACCTGATCGGCTTAGCTACACCTTATTGGAGCTCCTTAACGGTGGCCGAGGGTACTATATTCGAGTCGGATTATCATAGCGGTCTGTGGAGGGGTTGCGTGGGAAGTGTTTGTGGCAGCATAAGTAATCCGGCAAGTAAGTATATATCTGACAAAATCTTTTCAAAAACTATATTAAACTTTAATACCTGTGCTCAAGATAGGATTTCGCTTGTATATTCGAAAGTGCAACAACGCAAAGACAGGAAAAATGGGCGTGACAAAATAATTAAATCAACAAATAAAGAATTTGTCAAACTTCATATTACTCGTAACTTAACTATCAAATTGTTCAATCATCACATTGTTATAGTTATTTGTGATTGTTATGAATAAGGATGTGTAGAATTAAACCAGAAAGCAACGTAAACAAAATGTGTCCCCGATGCATATGGCGGCAATCGATAGAGCGTCGGGGGTATGTGGGAGGAGTGAAAATAGACATTGTACTACGTGCTTTGGCCAGGTACAGATTGGTTGGTTGGTTGACGGGTTTATCGCCTACATTATATCGATTCCACCCATGTGACTTTCGTGTCACTGACGGTAGTCGGTGTTCTATCGGCGTTCCCGGCAGGTACAGCATTGCTTAAACTTCTTATACTGTTGGTTTAGGCCAGGTACAGCATTATTTAAACTCTTAATATTTTCTGATATTGGCAGTGTACACCACGGTAAAACCTCTTACACTATGTGACTTAGCCGTTTACAACACTGTATAAATCTTTTAAATTGTGTTCTCTAGGAAAGATACAGCATTATTTAAACTTCTTATACTGTTGGTTTATGCCAGGTACAGCATTATTTAAACTCTTAATATTTTCTGATTTTGGCAGTGTACATCACGGTATATAAACCTCTTACACTATGTGAATTGGCCGTGTACAACACTGTATACATCTTTTAAATTGTGTTCTCTAGGCAAGATACAGCGTTGTTTAAACTTCTTATATTGCGTTCTTTAGGCCGTGTGCAACATTTTAGAAATATTGTATACGGTGTGGCTTAAGGTGGTTACAACATTGTGTTATTATTTACGTCAAAATGTGATATGATGGTAAGTAATAGAAGACTTCAAAAACTTCTACATACATTTGGCTGCACAATAGTACGAAATGACATCAAATGCATACAAACCCTCCTCGGTTCTATAGCATTTAAATGGATAGGCTAGAGTTCAGCAGAGACGTATCAATAATTGATTGCCTGAGGACAGAATGGCAGACGGGTCGTCAAAGTATGATAACAGCTATGTGATTGTATAGGTAGATGGTTGTGGCCAAGCGCGATACAATATAACTGTTCGTATTTGTGTCAATCACTTAGTGAACGTCACGTTCACTGATACATGAAATTATTTTACATTTGCAGAAACGCACATATGATAACAGCTTAATGTGGGATGGAGGGTTTGGGTGTAATTAATCTTTTGAATTCTGCTAAGTAATAATAATATACAACATTTATATAGCGCCCTATATAATTTGTAAAATTACTCTAAAGCGCTTTACAACATATGGATAATAGTATTTGTTATAATTGTGAAACAAAAAAGGCTTGCAATCACTTTTATACATAAAGCAAAAATATAACCATTGCAATGTGCACAAAAATGAATAAATAAAGGGTGGGAGTTACATGACGTATTTGGAAAGAGCCTAAAATGCAGACGTGAAGAGGTGATTTTTTGATGTCCTTCTTGAATTGAGGACCCGTAAGATAATTACTTGCTGACAACCACAGGGGACCTTAAAACCAAACGCGCAGAGAGACTTATTGGATGTTTATCTTCGCCCTCCCAAATGTGCCATATATACTTCAATGATGAAAGGCTTTCGGAAGTTTTAACAAGAGGCCAATGGCCGCGTAGGCTGTCGCTTATTATTAATACCTTTATGACTCTTAGGGATTCCCGTACGACTGTTACCAACTGTCACCACGCATTCAAAACCGACTGTCCTGGCATGGATACAGCGTTGCTCAAACATTCCTGAAAAGAAAAACACACCTTGCATGACTATCATGAAAAATAACTGACAGGAAATAACAAAACTTATGAACAACATTATTCTGAGTAAAACACATCAGTGCGCTAGCACCGGGATTCGAACCAAAGAAGTTGAGATTGTTATACTGACTACTGTTATATTTAAAACGAAATACAGGGGAGGTAACTGTGTATACAAAAAAAAGCCACGACAGTAAACAGAGGGACAAAGGTCCTTAAGCCAGGTTAAGCGAGAACAGCAAATTTCTGTGAACACATCATGGTATTTTGATATATCGGTGATATTTATCGCAACGTTATTGATATTTTCTTAAAAATATAAAACACGCATTATTGAAATATGTTTGCTTCAGTACACTTTGCTTATTCAAAAAAGAAAAAAACTTTCATTTTGAAATATACACTTTACTTTACAAAATCAGGAAACTAATTATATCAACTTATAGTAAACACTCTTGTTGTCCCGGATGTAAACGCACATGGGTTGTTGTTTGCGAGGACACCGAAGTACCCGCTAAAACACACGTGATCGGACAGGTGGCCTCCATACCTTTTCACGTATGATCGGGGAATCAAACCCATGTACCGGCCATCTTGGTGAACGGCGAATGTGCTATCTATTACACTTCTGACCAGCATTTCTTTCATTGCGACACAAGAAATTAATGATTGGTCCTAAACACTATATACTGTAGTTTGAACAAAGACACACATTGTGTATTTCCCCTTACAGTGGAAACTTGATAAAATTCAACGACACTATTAATGTACCAGGTACCCAGCGACATACACATGGTGCACGAAATCACGGCATTTAAACGGATTTGTTTTCTTTATTTACATTTTTAGCTCACCTAGTCCGAAGGACCAAGGTGAGCTTATGCCATACCGTGGCGACCGTCGTCGGTCCATCGTCTGTCGTCCGTCTTTCGTCGTCCGTCCGAACTAAATTTGAATGGGAGCATCAAAATTGTATAAATAAAGGGGGGCCGAGCCGAGTTGCGGGGCCTAACAGGGTTTTTTGGCTATATTTGTTTAAGTGACTTCTTCTCTGGAACTAAGCAATGGATATCAATCATATTTTGTTGAAAGCGTGCATGGGAGGTGGTGATTCAAAATTGTACAAATTGAGGGGCGGGGCCAAACAAGGTTTTATGGCTATATTGGTTCTAGCGATTTCTTCTCTGGAACTTAGCAATGAATATAAACTGTATTTGACTGGTAGCATCCCTTGGTGGTTGGGATTAGAATTAGTACAAATGGTGGGGCTGACTCCCCAGGGCGCTGAGGGGAAGGACCAAAAGAGATAATTTGGCTATTTTGCATTAAGTGACTTCTTCTCTTGAATCAAGCGATGAATATCAACTATATTTTGTAGAAGCATCCCAAGGTGCATCGGGATAAACAATTGTACAAATGGACAGACGGACACCCCCGGGATAAGGGGTGGGGCCACAAATAGTTCATAACTTGGAAATGGTTGAGATTCCCACCCTATAACCATATATACAATTACTGAGTATACAGAGATAAATGTACAGATCCTTCCAGGAAGGCCCTTGGGGTCAGACCCAACCCTGGTAACTTAGTTTCTTAGCCATAACTCTGAAACAGTGGAGATCTCTACCCCAAAACTAGATATACAGTTTCTAGGAATAAAGAGACGAACACGATTATGATATTAGCATTGACCCTTGGGTCTGACCACACCCGTAGGGACATAGTTTCTGAGTCACAACTTGTAAACAGTTGAGATCCCCACGCTATAACCATGTATCCCTTTGCTGAGTATACAAATGTACATATACTTCCAGGATTGCTAAGGGGTTTGTCCTACCCTTGGAGACGTAACCCCTGGGTCATAACTTCGAAACGGTTGAGCTCCCCACCCCAAAACTATATATACAAATGCTGGGCATAAAGAGACGAATGCGGTCATAATATTAGAATTGGCCATGGGGTCTGGCCACAACCCTATGGACCTAGTTTCTGAATCACAACTTGGGGACAGTTAAGATAACCACCCCATAACCACATAACATACAATTGCTTGGCAAGAAAATTACAAGATACAAACAAGATACAAGATACAAGAAACTTTATTTAACGTCGCATACAGGTAAACAAGGAACATTAGCTCTTGAGAGCTATAATTGCGACAAACATATGTAAAATAACAATAACATATTATATGACATAGATACTCACATATATTAATAATAAAAAAAAACAGTAATAATCATCACAGAAAAAAAAGTATACATATCCCAGGTTTCTAAGTGAGTGGGATAACAAATATAATACATATATATATGCTGCAAGGATTGGCTTCAGGGTCTGGTCCTATCCCTGGGATCTTCTTTGAAGAATATATAACCATGATTGCCTAGATATCCAGGTGAGCTATACAAGCCCTCTGGGCCTCTTGTATTAGACATACACGTTTTCCACAAATTATCGCCTATGCAAACGTCAAGGACCCCAGTTCATGGATATATCTGTGTAACAAGGAGAGAGAGACATGCATAATTAGACCAGGATTTGGACCAAGGACCCGCCGAACTCTAGACGCTCTTAACCAAACGCGCTGCCTGATCGCCGGCGGCCGACATAGCAAGTCCAGCTACATCTGATAACAACCGCTAGCTTTGCTTGGCTGAATGAGGTCAGGCGCCTCTGTGTCGCATATAAAATTTCGCACTAGGCAACGCGGAAGCCATCGGCAAAAAGCGACAAAATTATTTAAACGTCCCTAAAAGTTTTCAATAAATATTGCTATTTATAGATTTCAAATTCAAATTACAGCACGCTACTGAAGTATTTCCAAATGAAAATTCAGTGAATCGTATTTACGACATATCTTATAGATCTGCATGCATCTGTGAAGGCTTTTATCGCATTCCTGTTTTGCTATTCAAAGCTGATTTACATTTAACATTGTTTTTGAAGCAAAGGGTCGCACACGAATGACTCCTCTTACTTTTTCATCGTAAGAATCATAATTATTCTTTTGTGTGCATGCCTTTTTAATCCTACCCAAGTCACACAGACTTTTAAAGGAAACACATGAATATGAAGACGGTCATTAAAGGAAGAAACTATCTCTTATATCACTTACACGCCGGCATAGGTCTAAACATACACCCTGTTATTGATTCTCGGTAGCTATGTTTACGTTAGTTTTCCACAAATGTAAAATATTTGTTGAGTTTCTGTTTCACTGCATGCTTGGTTTAAGGGCGGCCTCCCCTGTGTGCAAGATGCATGCGTGTAGTGTTTGCTTTTGTGATTTGGGAGGCTGCGATATTTTCGTGTTTGTCTCCTTGTTATAGCGCGGAACTGATGCCGACTTTATAGTGCTACCTCACTGAAACATACTGCCGAAGACTCCTATCAGGACACCCCAACCGGTAACATTATACTGACAACGGGCGAACCATTCGCCCCACTCCTAAATTGCTGAGCGTTAAGAGGGAGTAGAAACTACTATTTTACAGACTCTGATATGTCTCGGCCAGGGGACAGAACCCAAAAGCCTTCCTCACAGGGGCGAACGCTCAACTAAAGGCCAAAAGTGAGGCATTGTCAAGGGAGACATTAGGAAGAAGAAAGTTGTTAGGAAAAGAAGAGAAAAGATAAGATCCTAAAATTAGTCGCCTCCTACGATCATCCAATGGGGACAGCAGGACAATTCTTACGCCCTACCTGTAGGACGACACTCCATGCACTAAGAGTTGGCTATTCGGTGTTGTTGCTGTTTGATTTTTGACCATAAACAAACAAGTATTTGGTGTTGAAAATCGTTCGATTTTTAATTTGGACGGAATTGAGTTACCGCAAGATAGGAAAGCACACATGACTTGATATTGATCTGTTGACTTTCGTTCAATATGCTACTACGGACTAATCTACTTCTCCGTGATGTTACTGATATTTACATAATTTCTACCCCTAAAGTCAATAGATATTGTAACATCTGGCCCGGAAAATTGATCTCGATGTTGAATACGAGTAAATAGATTAAGCCAAAGCCGTGATCTGACGCCACGGTCCTTTATTAATGAAACTACTCTAAAGTTAGTTATCATCATTTCGCATTTAATATTACTGGAATTATAATCTCAAAGGCACAACGCATAGGTTCAATTCATGCGATTCATTTATACAATTAATACAATTTGAGGACTTCACAGGAACCGTAGCATATTGACACTGAATAGTGGTCCTAGGTCACTCGTCCACTTTTGTTACTAAACTATTTTGAGGGACTATTTGAATCTTTAGTATCCCTACACTGCATTATTTCTCACACCGTAGACAGATATCCCATGTCAATCCCCGTGCTAGATTTTTCTACCTCGCCCCATTTGTCTGGTACCTTTACGTGACATTTCGAGGAATGTTTAGAAAGCGATGGTTTTATCCGCGCGTCGGCGGCTTGTAATTGAAAAACTGCGTTATTAATGTTGTAGGTAAAATATAATTCACACTGTGGAATATGAGGTCTCAGAAGGGATACTTGTAGTCTTTTACAAAATGGAATAAAAAAGATCAAGCAAAAGTGTGCGAGAAAAAAAAATCCTGTAACTGAGCAAGATCGGGTTATATGAGTCTCGGGCTAAGATTATGTAACATCCCAACATCGGCTTACGCCTCGGTTGGGATTGTGTTACAGTATCTTAAACTCTTGACTGAGATAGCCCGATCTCGTCAAGTTACATGGTACACCGTAACCTCCGTTTAACTTCCGTTTGAATATAACTGTGGAACAGTTTGGACAGAAAAACTTCCGATAGCCAGTTAGCTCCATCGGTTAGAGCGATATTTTAACAATCTGAAGTCCGGGTTCAAATCCCGGTCTAGCCACACTGAGGGCAGAATTTCAAACGAGGCCGAACTTTTGCAGACCATTTGTAACTTGAACACTGGAGTAACATTGCGAGTTGATCGGGACAGATTACAGCTAGCTACTCGATTATAGCCAGCCGTGCAATACTTGACTACACTGAGTAGAATACTGCCTATTCTATTTCTGTTTTGGTTTGTCAATGTAGTATTTGGTGCAATATTGGTTCTCCATGTGATTATTGTGTATTTATGAAAAGGGGGGAAGTAGAGAGAGAGAGAGAGAGAGAGAGAGAGTGCTATGTTTATGTAAACAATGGTTGTTTTTTATATAAAGTTGTATATAGTGTAATTCAATTTGTTTTCTCTTGTTCCTATCTTAATCAGCAATTCGCTGATCCCGTTACAGTTGTTGGTAACACTCGCCAAAGCAATCTTGTCGTTGGCAAGCCGTCAACGTATTTCCATATTACATGAACGCTCGCATAATAAACCTGGTATATTAATGTAAATGAGAAAACCTTTATAAACTATTACGCAGCGCATTCCTGCATAATTCTCCTATCAATTAGTCTGTATAAGTTATTATTTCACTGGGTGACAAAATATTTCAGCTGGAGTATGGCGAGACGTAAACAGCGTTAACTGATCGAAACCAAGAAGTCTTTCAAAGCGTAACAGCTTAACGTAAAAAAATAAACAAGTATGTTTTAAAACGTTATTTGAATTCAAAACTTAAATTGTATGCGGGAGTAATTAAAATGTTCCTCTTATTAAAAGAAATGTTTTTTCTTTAAATGTTAAGTTTTAGATAGCTTTCAAAAATTACATTTTAAAAATATTTATTAAAGACTCGTTAAGTTGATCATCCTCTGAATGAACGGGCCAGGATTTACCTCTTTGGGTTGTCATTGAAATTAACAATCAATTCAAATTAATTGCATTTTATACCAAGAACATTACCCTATACCGAACGAACTGCAAATAAACACTGCACGAACAAGACCGAAATATAAGCATTAGTGCTGTCACAATATATTGGAAAACCGGTATATTGCAAAACACGGGTATATCGTAACGTACCACAATACAGAGATGAAATATTGCTGTATCGCAATATTTTTCAAACGCATACTTTTATGTAGCTGCTTGGTTTTCAAACTTTGCAAATTACTACAAATTCTAACAGATATGCCAATAAGCAAACAGCAGGCTTTTAATGGTTCAACTTTTGTAATCGGTGGTTGGTTTGACAAAAATATTAAATCTATGCATTATGCAAACCATATTATATATGATTAAGTTTGATAACATTCTAACAACAACTTATTATAAAATCCTTCCTATGCCAATGTATGTAGAAGGTAACTTTTCTCTTGTACAGGTGTATATGTGTGTGCAAGGTAACTTTTCTCCCGTACAGGTGTATATGTGTGTAGAAGGTAGCGTTTCTCCCGTGTAAGTGTGTATGTGTGTAGAAGGTAACTTTTCTCCCGTACAGGTGTATATGTGTGTTGAAGGTAACTTTTTCTGTCGTACATGTGTGTATTTCTCCCGTACATGTGTGCATGTGTGTAGAAGGTATCTTTTCTCTCGTACAGGTGTATATGTATGCAGAAGGTAACTTTTCTCTCGTACAGGTGTATTTGTGTGTAGAAGGTAACTTTTCTCCCGTACAGGTGTATATGTATGTAGAAGATAACTTTTCTCCCGTACATGTGTGTATGTGTGTAGAAGGTAGCTTTTCTCCCGTACAGGTGTATATGTATGTAGAAGATAACTTTTCTCCCGTACAGGTGTATATGTATGTAGAAGGTAACTTTTCTCTCGTACAGGTGACGACACTATTAATGTACCAGGTACCCAGCAACATACACATGGTGCACGAAATCACGGCATTTAAACGGATTTGTTTTCTTTATTTACATTTTTAGCTCACCTAGTCCGAAGGACCAAGGTGAGCTTATGCCATACCGTGGCGACCGTCGTCGGTCTATCGTCTGTCGTCCGTCTTTCGTCGTCCGTCCGAACTAAATTTGAATGGGAGCATCAAAATTGTATAAATAAAGGGGGGCCGAGCCGAGTTGCGGGGCCTAACAGGGTTTTTTGGCTATATTTGTTTAAGTGACTTCTTCTCTGGAACTAAGCAATGGATATCAATCATATTTTGTTGAAAGCGTGCATGGGAGGTGGTGATTCAAAATTGTACAAATTGAGGGGCGGGGCCAAACAAGGTTTTATGGCTATATTGGTTTTAGCGATTTCTTCTCTGGAACTTAGCAATGGATATAAACTGTATTTGACTGGTAGCATCCCTTGGTGGTTGGGATTAAAATTAGTACAAATGGTGGGGCTGACTCCCCAGGGCGCTGAGGGGAAGGACCAAAAGAGATAATTTGGCTATTTTGCATTAAGTGACTTCTTCTCTTGAATCAAGCGATGAATATCAACTATATTTTGTAGAAGCATCCCAAGGTGCATCGGGATAAACAATTGTACAAATGGACAGACGGACACCCCCGGGATAAGGGGTGGGGCCACAAATAGTTCATAACTTGGAAATGGTTGAGATTCCCACCCTATAACCATATATACAATTACTGAGTATACAGAGATAAATGTACAGATCCTTCCAGGAAGGCCCTTGGGGTCAGACCCAACCCTGGTAACTTAGTATATAAATAACTAGGCATTGTGTTTTTTCACTAGATACATATCTTCTTGTGTCACCGCCGTCTTTGTCGTGACGTCATACTATGTATTATAACACACGCTTAGCTTAAAGAAAAGTTATGTGGAAGTGTTACTAAACCGAATTGTACATAGAGAATAATACATGCCTTTTTCCATATCACACCCAGTATCAACCCGAGACTGCAATATCAGCCCAAGGGCCGAAGGTCGAGGCGTGTTTTATTCTGTTTATTACATACTAACTGATAAAAACTACTATCTTATGATTTATTTTTATTTTTGAAATATTGACAAACGATTTTTTTTCCAAAAAGGGTGTGATATGGGTTTTGCGGGCTGATACGGGTTTTGGGGTGTGATACGGCGAGGGCTGATATGGGTTAGAGCAATTGTGTCGTATCGCATATACAAAAAAAACCGTATTTATCAGTAAGTATGTAATAAAAATTAATAAGGGATTGGTACAAAATATTACAGTAAGATATGTGTGCAATGGTATGGTTTGTCAATTTTCCTTTTCAAATGTGCAGTACTTAGATATTGCGGTCACAGCGATCTGGTTGCTTCTTCTTCTCCTTCTTTGGTCTTAAGGAGTCATCCTACCCGCATAATATTGCAAGTCCAGTACAGTGTCTATTTAAAAGGAAATTGTATTTTTTTTAAAAGGTTGCAACTTGTTTATTCAATTTCGATTATATTTTATGTGCTACTATGTTATACTGTATAAATAATATTTGCCATGGAAATGTATAGCAGTACCGTTTTATCACGATAAGAAATTTAAGAATGAAGACAGAGATTCTATTTTACAATATCATGTTGTAAAGGTTAATAATGATTATTCTTGAAAAAACAAATATTCCAAAAAAAAATTCTATCATTGTGCCAAGAAAAAATGCAGACTCATCCACGTGGGACGCCATTTTTATATTTGTCTGATGGGCTCTTGGCAGTCCGCCTCAAGTAATACAATGGAATGCTTTGAGTTAACCGCACATGTTGCGTCAGTATCGTTTTACTGACGTTGCTCATAAAAAGCGCGGCCATTATTAGACTCGCTGCAATATGTGTGTAAACAATGTGTTTATACACATTAAGGATAACTAGTACGAAATACCATACTGTAGTGATTGGTCTGCTTTATGAACGATATATTGAAAAGTGTTTGAATGGCGGAGATTCATTGTACATTTGCACTTCATCTTCGGACTAATAGAGGAAAAAAGCATAAATTAATTAGTAGATGTGTATTATAACAGCGCTTTGTACTCGCTTCACAAGTACGTCAGGGAGATATTATATAAAAGCGAACAAACTAGGATGCAGCTACAAAATGTATCACGTTTCCGGTTGTATCATAGGGGACCCTTCCTTTTGATCGCTAGTGGATGGGCGAGCGTCTTTCCGAGTGTGTCCGCTTATCACATATCTGACACACCACCGTTCATTGCTATGGAGATACCTGACCTGTTCGATTTAAAATACCGTACAAATCGAAAACATTTGGATCAAAATCCAATAAAAGCCATCAATAAATACATCAAACACGCTGTGATAACCAAGGTGAGGCGACAAGGCGTTCATTGTCAAGTTTTCTAAAGTACTGTCAGCTTGATGCTCTATCCACGATAACATTATACTCCAGTTCTGTCATCATAAATGAATCAGGTAAATGAATACGTTGAAATTGTCTCTTCCTGTAATAATCTAAAAACAATCATGATATATTACTATTCTAAATCGGTAACAATTCTACCACAGTTCATTTAAAAACGAATCAAACCGACGAATAAAATCCCCGGTGTTTTGGTTCGAAACATGTCCTTTTGATATTAAATATTTTGAATTCTCGCCAAAGTGTAATGACGTATCTTACCGAGCTGATTCATCAACAACGTTCAGGGTTGACGATACGTTTAATATATTTGTTTCTCTTCATGTCCGACTTTTCTTCTGTTTTGTTTCATTCTATTTTTCAAACACGCGTCTTTATCTTGAATATAATAGGACCTAAAACTAAATGTGCATGGTCACCGTGTTTTCCCTGTGACACGTGATAATATAAACTAGTAAACATTTCTCCCTAGTATAAATTAAAGTAATCCAGCTACATTCTTTGTGGTATAGAGCGTGTTTGGGCATTATATCCTTTTGTAATTATACATAAATCTTCATGTAAATGAAGCAGTCTTGTAGGTGTATAATAAGCTACATTTGTATCTGCCGTACACGTGCGAGTTTTGATGATGAATGCATTCCTAATAAGGTAGATCCTACTCGTGAAGGTGTACATCGAATAACCTCTCCTCCGGTACAGGTGTGTAAGTGTGTATGAGGTAACTTTTTTCCCGTACAAGTGTGTATGTGTGTAGAAGGTAACTTTTCTCTCGTATAGGTGTGTATGTGTGTAGGAGGTAACTTTTCTCTCGTACAAGTGTATATGTGTTGCAGGTAACTTTTCTCCCGCACAGGTGTATATGTGTGTTGAAGATAACTTTTTTCCCGTACAGGTGTATATTTGTGTAGAAGGTAACTTTTCTCTCGTACAGGTGTATATGTGTGAAGAAAATCACTTTTTTCCCGTACAGGTGTATATGTGTGTTAAAGGTAACTTTTCTCCCGTACAGGTGTATATGTGTGTAGAAGGTAACTTTTCTCTCGTACAGGTGTATATGTGTGCAGAAGGTAACTTTTCTCCCGTATAGGTGTGTATGTGTGTAAAAGGTAACTTTTCTCTCGTACAGGTGTATATGTGTATAGCAGGTAACTTTTCTCCCGTACAGGTGTATATGTGTGTTGAAGGTAACGTTTCTCCCGTACAGGTATATATGTGTGTTGAAGGTAACTTTTCTCCCGTACAGGTGTATGTGTGTGTAGAAGGTAATTTTTTTCCCGTACAAGTGTGTATGTGTGTAAAAGGTAACTTTTCTCCCGTACAGGTGTATGTGTGTGTTGAAGGTAACGTTTCTCCCGTACAGGTGTATATGTGTGTTGAAGGTAACTTTTCTCCCGTACATGTGTGTATATGTGTAGAAGGTAACTTTTCTCCCGTACAAGTTTTTTTGTGTTGAAGGTAACTTATCTCCCGTACATGTGTGTATGTGTGTAGAAGGTAACTTTATTCCCGTACAAGTGTGTATGTATGTAGAAGGTAACTTTTCTCTCGTATAGGTGTGTATGTATGTAGGAGGTAACTTTTTCTCTCGTACATGAGTGCATGTGTGTAGAAGGTATATTTTCTTACGTACAGGTGTATATGAGTGTTGAAGGTAACTTTTCTCATGTACATGTGTATATTTGTTTAGAAGGTAACTTTTTTTACCGTACAGGTGCGTATGTTTGAAGAGGATAACTTTTCTCCCGTACAGGTGTATATTTGTGTTGAAGGTAACTTTTTCTCTCGTACATGTGTGTATTTCTCCCGTACATGTGTGCATGTGTGTAGAAGGTATCTTTTCTCTCGTACAGGTGTATATGTATGTAGAAGGTAACTTTGCTCTCGTACAGGTGTATTTGTGTGTAGCAGGTAACGTTTCTCCCGTACAGGTGTATATGTGTGTAGAAGGTAACGTTTCTCCCGTGTAAGTGTGTATGTGTGTAGAAGGTAACTTTTCTCCCGTGCAAGTGTGAATGTGTGTAGACGGTAACTTTTTTCTCCAGTACATGTGTGTATGTGTGTAGAGGATAACTTTTCTCCCGTACAGGAGTAAATGTGTGTAGAAGGTATCTTTTCTCCCATACAGGTTAATATGTGTGTAGCAGATAACCTTTCTCTCGTACATGTGTGTATTTGTGTGGAAGGTATATTTTCTTCCGTACAGGTGTATATGTGTTTAGAAGGTAACTTTTTTCCCGTACAGGTGTATATATGTGTTGAAGGTTACTTTTATCCCGTACATGTGTGTATGTGTGTAGAAGATAACTTTTCTCTCGTATATGTGTGTATGTGTGTAGAAGGTAACATTTCTCCCGTACAGATGTATATGTGTGTAGAAGGTAACTTTGCTCTCGAACAGGTGTATATGTGTGAAGAAAATCACTTTTTTCCCGTACAGGTGTATATGTGTGTTAAAGGTAACTTTTCTCCCGTACAGGTGAATATGTGTGTAGAAGATAACTTTTCTTCCGTACAGGTGTATATGTGTGTAGAAGGTAACTTTTCTCTCGTACAGGTGTATATGTGTGCAGAAGGTAACTTTTCTCCCGTATAGGTGTATATGTGTGTAAAAGGTAACTTTTCTCTCGTACAGGTGTATATGTGTATAGCAGGTAACTTTTCTCCCGTACAGGTGTATATGTGTGTTGAAGGTAACGTTTCTCCCGTACAGGTGTATATGTGTGTTGAAGGTAACTTTTCTCCCGTACAGGTGTATGTGTGTGTAGAAGGTAATTTTTTTCCCGTACAAGTGTGTATGTGTGTAAAAGGTAACTTTTCTCCCGTACAGGTGTATGTGTGTGTTGAAGGTAACGTTTCTCCCGTACAGGTGTATATGTGTGTTGAAGGTAACTTTTCTCCCGTACATGTGTGTATGTGTGTAGAAGGTAACTCTCCCGTACAGGTGTATATGGGTGTAGCAGGTAACTTTTCTCCCGTACAGGGGTATATGTGTTTAGAAGGTAACTTTTCTCCCGTGCAAGTGTTAATGTGTGTAGAAGGTAACTTTTTCTTACATACAGGTGAATATGTGTTTAGGAGGAGGTGTATATGAGTGTTGAAGGTAACTTTTCTCCCGTACATGTGTGTATGTGTGTAGAAGGTAACGTTTCTCCCGTGCAAGTGTGAATGTGTGTAGAAGGTAACTTTTTCTTCCATACAGGTGAATATGTGTTTAGGAGGTAACTTTTTTCCCGTACAGGTGTATATATGTGTTGAAGGTTACTTTTATGCCGTACATGTGTGTATGTGTGTAGAAGATAACTTTTCTCTCGTATATGTGTATATGTGTGTAGAAAGTAACTTTGCTCTTGTATAGGTGTGTATGTGTGTAGAAGATAACTTTTTCTCTCGTACAGGTGTATGTGTGTGTTGAAGGTAACGTTTCTCCCGTACAGGTGTATATGTGTGTAGAAGGTAGCTTTTTCTCTCGTACATGTGTGTATTTGTGTAGCAGGTATATTTTCTTCCGTACAGGGGTAAATGTGTGTAGAAGGTATCTTTTCTCCCATACAGGTTAATATGTGTTTAGAAGGTAACTTTTCTCATGTACATGTGTATATGTGTTTAGAAGGTAACTTTTCTCTCGTACAGGTGTGTATGTGTGTAGAGGATAACTTTTCTCCCGTACAGGTGTTTATTTTTGTTTAAGGTAACTTTTCTCCTGTACATGTGTTTATGTGTGTAGAAGGTAACTTTTTCTCTCGTACAGGGGTAAATGTGTGTACATGTAGAAGGTATCTTTTCTCCCATACAGGTTAATATGTGTGTAGAAGATCACCTTTCTCTCGTACATGTGTGTATTTGTGTGGAAGGTATATTTTCTTCCGTACAGGTGTATACGTGTTTAGAAGGTTTTTTTCCCCGTACAGGTGTATATATGTGTTGAAGGTTACTTTTATCCCGTACATGTGTGTATGTGTATAGAAGATAACTTTTCTCTCGTATATGTGTGTATGTGTGTAGAAGGTAACATTTCTCCCGTACAGGTGTATATGTGTGTAGAAGGTAACTTTGCTCTCGTATAGGTGTGTATGTGTGTAGAAGATAACCTTTTCTCTCGTACAGGTGTATGTGTGTGTTGAAGGTAACGGTTCTCCCGTACAGGTGTATATGTGTGTAGAAGGTAGCTTTTTTTCCCGTACAGGTGTGTATGTGTGTAGAGGATAACTTTTCTCCCGTACAGGTGTATATTTGTGTAGAAGGTAGCTTTTTTTCCCGTACAGGGGTGTATGTGTGTAGAGGATAACTTTTCTCCCGTACAGGTGTATATGTGTGTCGAAGGTAACTTTTCTCCTGTACATGTGTGTATGTGTGTAGAAGGGATCTTTTCTCCCGTACAGATGTATATTTGTGTTGAAGGTAACTTTTCTCCTGTACATGTGTGTATGTGTGTAGAAGGGAACTTTTCTCCCGTACAGGTGTATGTTTGTGGAAGGTAACTTTTCTCCCGTACATTTGTGTATTTCTCCCGTACATGTGTGCATGTGTGTAGAATGTATCTTTTCTCCTGTACAGGTGTATATGTGTGTAGAAGATAACTTTTCTCCCGTACAGGTGTATATGTGTGTAGAAGATAACTTTTCTCCCTTACAGGTGTATATGTGTGTAGAAGGTAACGTTTCTCCCGTGTAAGTGTGTATGTGTGTAGAAGGTAACTTTTCTCCCGTGCAAGTGTGAATGTGTGTTGAAGGTAACTTTTTCTCCAGTACATGTGTGTATGTATGTAGAAGGTAACTTTTCTCCCGTGCAAGTGTGAATGTGTGTAGAAGGTAACTTTTTCTCCAGTACAAGTGTGTATGTGTGTAGAAGGTAACTTTTTTTACCGTACAGGTGTAAATGTGTGTAGAAGGTATCTTTTCTCCGATACAGGTTTATATGTGTGTAGAAGATAACCTTTCTCTCGTACATGTGTGTATTTGTGTAGAAGGTATATTTTCTTCCATACAGGTGTATATGTGTTTAGAAGGTAACTTTTTTTCCCGTACAGGTGTATATATGTGTTGAAGGTTACTTTAATCCCGTACATGTGTTTATGTGTGTAGTAGATAACTTTTCTCTCGTATATGTGTGTATGTGTGTAGAGGATAACTTTTCTCCCGTACAGGTGTATATTTGTGTTGAAGGTAACTTTTCTGCTGTATATGTGTGTATGTCTCCCGTACATGTGTGTATGTGTGTAGAAGGTATCTTTTCTCCCGTACAGGTGTATGTTTGTGTTGAAGGTAACTTTTCTCCTGTACATGTGTGTATGTTTGTGGAAGGTATCTTTTCTCCCGTACAGGTGTATATTTGTGTTGAAGGTAACTTTTCTCCTGTACATGTGTGTATGTTTGTGGAAGGTAACTTTTCTCCCGTACATGTGTGTATGTGTTAAGACGGATCACTATAGTTTACCCTAGGCGGAATTACACAGGAGTTGATAATAACGGGAAGAAATATAATTTCAATAGAGAAAACTCACATGATAAGCAATTTATGTCCTTGCAACTCTCAGTATAAAAAAAATAACGATGCAGAATTAATAAAATATGTGGCGTGTTATGAGTTTGTTATGGTGAAATACAGCACGCGGAGGAGAAAAGGAGATGGATGAAATGACGAAGGCGGAAGCACAAGTTCTACGTATGCGTATTTGCGAAGATTTTAAAATTCTAATCATATAATTCACCACAATTTATTCACAATTAATTAATTATATTCTGCTGTGTCATTACAATTTATAAACAGATCTCAAAGGCTTAATACATTAATTGGAGACGTTGCAGGTGTTCCGAACGCACCCTGTAAAAATCTACATACATGTTAGTAGACTGGCTCTCCGAAAGGTTGCGCGTCGACAATACAACGACAGGTCAGGTCTACCAATCCTACCGATTTGATTGGCTAACATTTATATCTCAAACGGGGATATCCCTTTCCAAAATATTGTCTGGTGGCAAAAGTCTTTTTTTTTTATTATTATTATTCTTACCTTCTTGTCTAGTTAACCGTTAATTGGGCACTTCCAAACAACATTTGTTTTGTGATCATGGCTGATAATTCCACATACTGCTGGTTGTGTATTGATCGTTTCAATTAAGGATGCTCGTTTCAAACAGCCACTCGGTATGCCCGATACTTTTAGACTCACATCAACGGTAAGAACAGGGATACGTTATGTAAAACAGTAATGTAAGAAGCAACGAACTTTGATATAAAACATTTCGAAGTTATTTAAATATGCTTACCACTCCGGATGCTTTTAAATAAATGTCAATGCATCGATTGCTACACGTTTCCACTGTAAACAAGAGGGATTTCCGAAGCTCAAACCGAACCAATGGTTCGTTGATTCAATTAATCAATCAACGATCGTTTGGTCAGGGTCCAAGCCAAGATGGCGGTCTTGGCCTATGTAATAACCAAAGAGTGCAGCCTAGCGGGGAAATCTTGTACTGGGGCACGAAATCCAGTAAAACTGGTTTGGGCATTCGGAGGAGTTGACCAGATTTTAACACCACAATGTACATTTCTGAACATTGTCTTAAATACAAGTATTTTTCTCCATTATTTTTCCGATGCCCACGTTTTTTTATATTCAAATATTCATTATAGACGTTCAAATTATTTGAAATACCTTTGCCTGTAATACATATGTTGCTGATGTCATCAAAACTCTCCGAACGTCAATTAGATTCTACCTTCTCTTAAACATATTGTGACTTTTGACAGGATGTAACAAACGTTTGGTATTTACTTTGAAACGGTATAAAGTATGATCACAACTATGTTTGTTTCCTTAGGTTGGTTCGAGGCTGCCCAAGCGTTTGCTATACTGGGATTCCTGGCCGGCATTGCTGCTATAGTGTTGACCGTGCTGTATGTGCTTCTTGAACAGTTGAGGAAGGACGTGTTTTACATAATTGCAGCCATAGGTAACCTCGCAGCAGGTGAGTACTTCACACAGCATTTAGTTCCTTTGTTTTTCTAATAGGGGGCGTCCCTAAATAATATAAACCAACACTTGACAGCAGGGGAAATGTAAACATTCCTATGGTCAGAATAAAATATGTGTATCTGTGTAAATACTACCCAGTTTTCGGAGCTTTGGGTATGCATTTCAGGACTCAGCTAATAGGGTTAATATTTTAAGTTCAAAACTAATGACAACTGTCTAGATTCACAGATACATACCTGACAAAGGCTTCAAAAGACTTTTTGAGGCGGTTTAGAGGCATGTAAGAGCGCTACAGGCGTCTGCTTTTGACAAATTTCATTCAATGTAAAATATGTCAAAAATAAATACATTGAATTACCTATTTAAATTACTCAGAGGCACTGTATTTAACCGGGGAAAACATTAGGTAGGGATTGCAATTTTATGAAACACTTGCTGATTGGCTGATTAAGTTGTGTGAGTCCTTCATTTAGATCAGGAATAGTAGCTACCTGTTCAAGAATCACTTCATTGAAAATATCCAGTTCTGATTTGAATACAATTTCAAAGTAATACACGAACGTCAAATGAATGTAGAACCTGCTGAAAGGCAAAATGACTTATAGACATCACTTAACTCAAAAGTGAAAACCTAAATAAAATCATCAGTATTAAAGCTATATTTCAACTTCCTACATCTCCAACGACGTATTTTGTACTCGGAATTATGTGAAACACTTATTATGCAAGATGATTTGGTCTCTGTTAATAAATTAAAAATTACAAAACATTGAACAAGTTGTTAAAATATATAATAAATAAGACATGGAAGGTATTTTTGTCATACCAACATTCTATTCAGCGAAATGACAATAACATATGCTACTCTTTTTTTACATTTTCATTCTTTGGGGATACTTTCACTCGTAAATCGTGAAGATTTATAACCAATTGGTGTTTTTGACCAGTGTTACATGCATTATGACGTAACAAAGCAAATTTCGTTGAAGAACTGGATACGAATCCTATTTTTGTATAATTAAGTTTGTAACCCTAGGATACAGTGGATATAACCATGGAAATAGTCACATGTATAACTATGTATGAGGTCATATATATAACCATATATGTAGCCACATAGACAACCATATATGTAGCCATGGAGATAACCCTGTATGTAGCCATGGAGATAACCATAAATGTAGCCATGGAGATAGCCATGTATGTAGCCATAGATATAACCATGTATATAGCAATGGAGATAACCATGTATGTAGCCATGGAGATAGCCATGTATGTAGCCATTGAGATAGCCATGTATGTAGCCATGGAGATAACCCTGTATGTAGCCATGGAGATAACCATAAATGTAGCCATGGATATAGCCATGTATATAGCCATTGAGATAACCATGTATGTAGCCATGGGGATAACCATGGATGTACCCATGGGGATAACCATGGATGTAGCCATGGAGATAGCCATAAATGTAGCCATGGAGATAACCATGTATATAGCCATGGAGATAGCCATAAATGTAGCCATGGAGATAGCCATAAATGTAGCCATGGAGATAGCCATGTATATAGCCATTGAGATAACCATGTATGTAGCCATGGGGATAACCATTGGTGTAGCCATGGAGATGACCATTGGTGTAGCCATGGAGATGACCATAAATGTAGCCATGGAGATAGCCAGGTATGTAGCCATGGAGATAACCATGTATATAGCAATGGAGATAACCATGTATGTAGCTATGGAGATAACCATTGGTGTAGCCATGGAGATGACCGTTGGTGTAGCCATGGAGATAACCATGTATGTAGCCATTGAGATAACCATGTATGTAGCCATTGAGATAACCATGTATATAGCCATGGAAATAACCATGTATGTAGCCATAGAAATAACCATGTATGTAGCCATGGAGATAACCATGTATGTAGCCATGGAGATGACCATGTATGTAGCCATGGAGATAACCATAAATGTAGCCATGGAGATAACCATGTATGTAGCCATGGAGATAACCATGTATGTAGCCATGGAGATAACCATGTATGTAGCCATGGAGATAACCATGTATGTAGCCATGGAGATAACCATAAATGTAGCCATGGATATAACTATGTATGTAGCCATGGGGATAACCATAAATGTAGCCATGGAGATAACCATGTATGTAGCCATGGAGATATCCATGTATGTAGCCATGGAGATAACCATAAATTTAGCCATGGAGATATCCATGTATATAGCCATGGATGTAACCATGGATATAACCATGTATGTATCCATGGAGATAGCCATGTATGTAACCATGGAGATAGCCATGTATGTAACCATGGAGATAGCCATGTATGTAACCATGGAGATGACCATTGGTGTTGCCAGGGAGATAACCATAAAAGTAGCCATTGAGATAACCATATATGTAGCCATGGAGATAAGCATGTATGTAGCCATGGAGATAACCATGTATATAGCCATGGATGTAACCATAGATTTAACCATGTATGTATCCATGGAGATAGCCATGTATGTAACCATGGAGATGACCATTGGTGTAGCCATGGAGATAACAATAAAAGAAGCCATTGAGATAACCATATATGTAGCCATGGAGATAATCATGTATGTAGCCATGGAGATAACCATGGATGTAGACATGGAGATATCCATGTATATAGCCATGAAGATAAGCATGTAAGTAGCCATGGATATAACCATGTATGTAGCCATGGGGATAACCATAAATGTAGCAATGGAGATAAACATTGGTGAAGCCATGGAGATAACCATGTATATAGCCATGGATGTAACCATGGATATAACCATGGAGAAAACCATGTATGTAACCATGGATATAACCATGTATGTAGCCATGGAGATAACCATGTATGTAACCATGGAGATGACCCTTGGTGTAGCCATGGAGATAACAATAAAAGTACCCATTGAGATAACCATATATGTAGCCATGGAGATAACCATGTATGTAGCCTTTGATGTAACCATGGATATAACCATGGACATAACCATGTATGTAGCCATGGATATAACCATTTATGTACCCATTGAGATAACCATATATGAAGCCATGGAGATAACCATGTATGTATCCATGGAGATAACCATGAATGTAGCCATGGAGATAACCATGTATGTAGCCATGAAGATAATCATGTTTGCAGCCATGGAGATAACCATGTACGTAGCCATTGAGATAACCATATATGTAGCCATGGC
>NW_018407404.1:0-489 GCF_002113885.1 Mizuhopecten yessoensis | reverse complement strand
ATGGAGATAACCATGGATGTAGCCATGGAGATAACCATTGGTGTTGCCATGGAGATAACCATGTGTGTAGCCAAGGAGAAAGCCATGTATGTAGCCATGAAGATGACCATTGGTGTAGCCATGGAGATAACCATTGGTGTAGCCAAGGTGATAACCATAAATGTAGCCATGGAGATAGCCATGTATGTAGCCATTGAGATAAGCAGGTATGTAACCATGGATATAACCATGTTTGTAGCAATGGAGATAACCATGTATGTAGCCATGGATGTAGCAATGGATGTAGCCATGGAGATAACCATGAATGTAGCCATGGAGATAACCATTGGTGTTGCCATGGAGATAACCATGTGTGTAGCCAAGGAGATAACCATATATGTACCCATGAAGATGACCATTCGTGTAGCCATGGAGATAACCATAAATGTAGCCATGGAGATAGCAATGTATGTAGCCATTGAGATAAGCATGTATGTAGCCATGGATATA
>NW_018407403.1:1489348-1489951 GCF_002113885.1 Mizuhopecten yessoensis | reverse complement strand
ACGTAGTGTTTCTACGATGAACGTATTTGGAGATGTTTTGATATTCATTTACGAAGCGTTTCTGCGATGAACGTATTTGGAGATGTTTTGCTATTACCTTTCGTATTGTTATTAAGATGCCATATTTGGAGATGTTTTCATATTGCTTAACATACTGTATCTGAGATGACCATATATGAAGATGAATTGATTCCCCCTTACGTAGCGTTTCTGCGATTAACGTAAAATATATTCGGGAATGTTTTGAACTCCCCTTACGTAATGTTCCTGAGGTAACCGTATATTGAAATGTTTATAGTTTCCCTTAAGAAGACTATAAGTAAATAATTTTCGTAGTTTTCCTTAGATGAACGAATAATGAAATGTTATGATATTCCCTTACGTAGTATTACTGATATGACATCATATTGAGATGTTAGGATATTTCCATACGTAGTGTTAGTGATATGATGTCATATCAGTTACTGATATGACATCCTATTGAGATGTTATGATTTTCCCTTACGTAGTGTTACTGATATCACATCATATTGAGATGTTATGATTTTCCCTTACGTAGTGTTACTGATATGACATCATATTGAGATGTTAGGATATTTCCAT
>NW_018407403.1:1485475-1489053 GCF_002113885.1 Mizuhopecten yessoensis | reverse complement strand
ACGCTTTAAGACGACCTAGGACCTAGGTTGTGATCAAGCGGTATAAAAGAACCACGAATTATTATTATTGTGATCTGGGTTTTTTTAATGTTAAATGTTTTTTTAATGACACATTCGAAAATATTATTTTCACAAAAATAAACTAATAAACTCATTAGTACGAACTTTGTAAACGACAATAAACAGGCCACTTGCATAAACAAATATTAATTATGCGAACAGAGTTTAGTCTCCCATGACAGAGACGAACTCTACATCAACGCCCGATCAGTGGGCATGGGACTGATGATGGACGGACACAACCTATATTTCTGGGACCAATCCATTCGGTTGTCACTCTGTTGTTTACATATAAGCGTCGTTTGGTAATATTTATAACAAAACGACGAACACAATTCTTCGTAGTCCGAGTCCAGACACAAGCTCACTATGAGAATCTGAACATAACCATTCCCTGAACTGACATCAACACGGTAATTGTCAATGTATACACAGTAGTGAGACACATGTAAATAAGAAATTAAATTTTCTGGAGCAATAATTACAACATATAAAAAGTCCATGCGGTCATATACATATGTAAGGCGCTGATCAAGTAATAACGTCAAGAACTAATGGCAAAACTTAATAAACAGTCATTGTTTGTTTGAAAAGTCAATTGAAACAGTATGATATAATGGGCAGACAACATTTCACAATCCCAAGGCGTAAGCCATGTAAAACCATCCAGTACAATAGTCAAAAGGTGTATCAATAGCCAGTCCAATTGTATCGTCAGAAAATAACACTGTAGCAAGGACTCTCGCTGTACATGACATAGCGACGCGGCCTCGACCCGAAAGACTCATCCGATGGTGTGGTCCGACCAGAGGACTGGCGCCGGCGGGCGTAGGATCCCGAAACTGATAAAAGCCTCGGGATGTAGTATCAAACGATCCCCATCCACCCGTTTATCTTCGACCGCTCGGCTCAACACAAGCATTGGGCAGACGCCGTTCCATTTCTATTTCCGGTTCCGTCATGCTGTCGAGGAAATGTCCATCGACGAGGATATTGGAGTTTGGTACTGTTCGCCAAGGAGGCTCCGACGGAGTCGCCATCACCTTAATGAGCCTGTCGTTAATGTTACAACACCATTGTGTCCAGCCATATTATTCCCGATTCTTTGTCACGTAGCTTTCAGCGCGTGAACCGCGGTATTCGTCCTCGTCAGTGGACGAACTGTCGGCGAAGTAATAAACCGTGTAGTTCTGCTGACCAGGTCTTGTCTATGTAATTACGTCCAGGTACACGGGCAGGTAAACAGTGTGGGTGTGAAGGCTCGCCTCGCTGGACAGTACATTGTTGTTCTGTCGCAGACATACACTATTCACATTGCGATCTTTTGAAAATCCTTTTTGTAGTGTTACTGAGAAAACCGTATATGGAGTTGAATTGATTTTCCTTAACGTTGCGTTTCTGAACAACCAATGCTCTATCGCATACTGATGATCTGTATAAATCAATGCACGGCACATTTCTACGTTTTGTTCTTATCATGGACGTGACGATATACAAGGTCCAAGTATATCATCCAAGTTTCCCCAATTAAATAACATTGCTTCTAAATTGTTAACGTTGCTGGCGTTAAAGGTTGAAACAGGTCTGAATGCAACATACCTTTGTAAGGAACTTAGAATCATCTCATGTAGTTCATGTGGAATTTGTTTCAACGCCAACGCAATTTTCTTCCCGTCAAATAAACAAAATTAAAATTTAATCCCTATATTTTAACTGAACCTGAGTGTAAAATTAACCAATCTGTCAGTATACAATAGATATTGGAACTTGGGCAAGTCTACGAATAATCATAATTCTACAATGTACCATATAGAACGTCATGTCCTGTTGTTAAAATGGACCATATGGGAAACAATCATTCTATATTTCACATTTTCAATTATATAAAAAATAATTCGATTAGCATTACTTTCTGTTTTGTCAATGTTTTGAACTATCTAAATAAAAATTCGAAAAATATTATCCGTTGTATTTCTAAATATAATCTTTCGAAAATAACATGCATTCATTTGACCAATGTGTCTTATGTAGATTATGCGCACGACAAAAATATCAGTCACCCCTCTGTGTGATACCCATATTTATGAAATCGTTTTCATGCTCAAACAGATTCATACAACCATTCTCATGCGCAAGCATGGTTTTTGTGCGCACACCTAATTTCTTGTTTCAATTATAAATTAATGTTTTTAATGTTCACATTTGACTTTTTTAATTTTTTACATGATTGAAGTGAGTTTCTAGAAAAGTTTGAGCACATAATCCATGCTTGAGCAAGAGAACGGTTCCATGAATACTTGACCTGGGCCCGTATTCATGACACCATTCTCATGCTCAAGCATAGATTTTGTGTTCTAGCATGTTTCTGTAACCTTGCCTAAAATCCTGTGTCACCACATCAAGTAGTATTCGGCTCACCAAAACTTTCCAAAATCATCTATGAAATATCAATAAAAGTATTTTTAACAATTTAAAAAAAAATCAGCTTGGACATAGTGTTTAATTTTGAGCATGAGAAAGGTTTCATGAATACCGGCCCAGATTCTGCCCGAACGTACATTTCAATGCTGTATCGTTGCCCTGATGCTGATTCGGAAAACCAACCATTGAGCTACAGTCCACATAGCTGTTTTTATACTTGGTGCATGAAGAACTGCATACCTGGTAAGTTTAAAAAGCAGAAGTCTTATATCTGTTGTATACGGTCAAATATGACGACGTTCTACTTCCTGTTTACAAGGGGTCGTCTCGGTGTAAAAAACTAAAACATTTCACGTTATCTCTGATACCTCTTAACCTGCTTAGCCTGTTTACTGTGTTGATAGGTGTATCCTTTCTAATATGTGTAAATAACAGAAATCCAGTTAATGTAATTTATCAAAAAGCAGTCTTTTTGGCAATTTTGGGAAAAGAAAGAACAAATATGTGTCATCCTCGATATCCAGGGGTTACGTTCACTTTCGCTCTCTGCACCCCTGGAATATGTCACCTTTTTACGTTATGGGCTGATAACATAATGTTTTAATCCAATGAAAATACTTGTTACAAGCAAGATTAAATTATATAATTATATAAAGAATCTACATGTACACGGTAGCTTTGGTTTGAAAAGTGTACTGGATCATCTGTCAATGGGATGAGTTCTTGTGACATCTTCATCTATATGTGCTTTTAGAATTTATTGATTAAAAATAATATTGTAAATTGTTTGCCGAACGGACTTACGGAGGGGGTGATAACAGAAAAGAGCTAGAACACCGGCTTCGACTCTGGATTCTCAAGTTATTGCTATTGATATTAAAGTTTCTTTTCAATTTTTCATAAAATCTGTATCCATCACGAACTAATAACAATCAGTTGTTGATTCAATTTGAAACCACATTAAAATATAGTTCTTAATAGTTAGTTCAATCTAATAATTGCATAATTTATAGTATAGTGCTGCCGCACTTGTACAGACTATTTGTATAGCATAAAATCGTATTCAAAACATGTTAATTCACAGATAATCTAAAGAA